>NC_060207.1:54822500-55122500 GCF_021130785.1 Homalodisca vitripennis
GAACAGTCTGACACTAATGACTCCGGCCATCAGTGCGTACAAGCTGCTGCTGACCAACGAAAAACATCCCTCGAGTTGTCTGTGACCTATCACTGACTGATAGTATCACGTTTTAGAGGCTTTCATCACAGATACCTGACACAGCTAATGTGTTATGGAGGAATCCATCAAGAGCCATAATATGATGGTGGAATCGGCCAAACTCAATAATCTGTCGGCATCATTATACCTCTTTTACTTAGAATTATATGCACATAAATGAGATATACCAGTACTATATGCTATAAACGCATTTATAGATATTAGATAAAAAATAAAGAATTCTAACATTTTCGAACATTCAATCACGTATTCAAATGACTTTATTTGGTTCAATGTAGGAACTGAAGAAGAAGTGAGCCCTTTATTCAGAACGGATGATTCAAGTGCGATAGGAATATAGTACATTTGTATAAGATGTAAAGATTGGTTGTTAATAATAAATAATAAAGTTGTTTGAATGATATTACTATTCGCCACTTATCCATTAAAATGAAATGTTACGATGGCCTAATTAAAGTTAAATGTGTTTTTATACCATTAACTTTATTATTTTAACTACCTACCACTTTTTGCTTCTTATTCCCTTTCAAGAATATGTGTTAATTTTCGACTAAGATATTCGAAATACAATCTATTAGGCCTTTTCTGCAAACTACTAGTTTTATGTACCATGCCATTATTATCTTTCAAATTACCATAATTGATTACTGATTATTGAAGCTGAGTTTTAACATCTTGTAGCTACTATATTAATTAATTATTGATAATACCCAGTAGTTAACTTTCATGCTTATTAGCTAAGATTTTGTTTGGAGTTAAAACAAGGTTGGAAGGATCTAAACTTGATTTTTCTTATCCTTAGTAGCCTTCTTAAATCAATTAATAATTAGTAATTGTTAAATGCACTAATTCGTCGTAAGTCTTAGCATTGGGTAAATAACGAGCCCTCAAATCACTAAGTAGCTGATAAGTTTTTGATCCAAGGCAGTTAATAAGTATTTGCAGTTTTCTTTCTCCGTATTCAGGTGTGTTCCCCTATACATAAATATTTTTTAACACGTTGAATGAATGAAGTGATATTTTCAACACTGTTATCAAATTTTTGTAACATAATATTCGTCGAAGCACTTGTGTTCTTAGAAGTTTTTGAATTAACTTGAAGTCCTTATAATAACTGTATTAATGTATTTAAAGTTAATGTCGACTACTCGTGCAAAGATATTCTGATGTAGTACAACTTGTAGACCACTTTCATCACTTGTTGCTGAAACGCTAATAACGCTGTACTAGAGTTATACGAGTTTGAAAGTTATGACAATTATTCAAAAGAAATGAAAAATGTAGTAAACATTTTTAAGCTATAAGTGGAATTGATCGCATATTGTTTGTACAATTAACAAATAAAATGCATTTTTATAGTGGAAAAAAATAGTGTTATGAAATCAGTAATATCATTGTATAAAGAATTATATCAACATTTTAAAGATACAAACATATGATATGAATATTAGAAAGTCATATGGCTTAGAGATAGAGTATTAATTTGAGTCATTCTTTAAGTGATCAGAGTGTCCATGAAACAGGGTTGAGTTCCTCGAATCATATGCTGGTATCCCCAGGTATAACAGATAAAGCTTCTACTCTAGGCAATTTGAGCTCTCAACGATATAGGCTCGGAAATCTTGCAACAATGATGCATGGGGAATCCCTTCGCACACGAAATCATCGCCCCTTGCCCAAACAGGAACATGATTATATATATTTTATATTACTGTTTTGTGCTGTAGATATAGTTTTTTTAATACACTACAATATGCGTTTTGACGACTGGGACACATTGTTTTTAAAATTGTATGAATTAATTATAAAAAATACAAGAATATAAATCACCTTCACAAGCCGGAATTTATTATTTTTTTATCTCCTAAAAATATAAAAGTGAGTGATAATTTCAATAGTCTAACACTTAACAAGACTATTTTTCTTTAAAAATAGCTGACGAATTTAAGCAAAACGCACATCAGTGGCTACAGTAATGTATCCAATATGGATCTGTTTTGCGCAAGGAATTAACAGAGGTACAATACTGATCGCGAGAGAAAAGAAGAGACCTGGATTCTGGCCTATCTGAAATTTGCAGGCGCTACTACTAGTATGTTGCCGCGCCTTGTTTCGTAATTCCATTATTGTTTCACTGTTCCATTGCTATGATAAACAATTCGCAGGGTTGGCTGTGGGGCGAAGCGCCTGAAATTACCGCGCGGCAACACACTAGTACACAGCTGTGCGCCGGCACGGGCCAGGTCTCTTCTTTTCTCTCGCCATCAGTAGTATATATTACAGTACTACGAACTACTTAGCAAATGAGGACTTATTATACCGATCATGATTATCGTCTGGCGGGTGTGGCCAAAGATAAATGAAACCCTGAAAACTTACTGATGTAAATATATAGGACAACTTAAAAGAATACGTTAGTGATGTGCTTTACCCTTCCAATGGTAGTTTCTAGGTCTGACCGTCGGATGACGCTAAGAACAGAGTTCTAGTAAAACTTATGTGTTTTATCTTTTCTGTGCTGACAGCTATCGTGATTTTTAACCAAATTTTATGAAATATTAAAAGTACCTATTTGGATTTATATCACGTATCTTGAATGAATATATGCTACATAATCACAGTACCAAAAATGACAGAGAAATGGTATATTGTTTAAAGTACAATATTGCTCTTATGAGGCAAAACTCAAGTTCATTTAAATACAGCTTCCTCTGAAATAAATCTTAAATTGCCTTAAATCATTACGGACAAATAACTCGTAAATATAGTAAAAGGGGAACAATAATGTTTCATCTTGATACTAAGATGTTTATAATACTTGGATGCAACTTCTCTAAGGTGTTCCTTTTAAAAACTGCAGATAAAAAATCTCATTTAGGGGAAATACTTATACTGAGTTGTACCATAGCACCGCGTACTCAATAAATCCTAAAATAATCACAAACGTGATTTGCTAGTATTAGAATCACAGCAAATTGATTAATTAGTTTGGCTCGAAATTACTGATTATAATATAGACAGTACGATCAAGAAGAAAGCATTCGTGCAGGATCTTGGTGGTCTAATACTTTCCCAGCTGATCTTCACTTTGAACACGTTAGCAATATTGTAGGCGGAGATTAACGTAAGCAGTGTTGTTTCTACAGCTAGGCGGAGATTAACGTTAGCAATATTGTTTCTACAGCTAGGCGGAGATTAACGTTAGCAATATTGTTTCTACAGCTAGGCGGAGATTAACGTTAGCAATATTGTTTCTACAGCTAGGCGGAGATTAACGTTAGCAATATTGTTTCTACAGCTAGGCGGAGATTAACGTTAGCAATATTGTTTCTACAGCTAGGCGGAGATTAACGTTAGCAATATTGTTTCTACAGCTAGGCGGAGATTAAGTCTTGCTATGTGTAACGCACATTTTTCAACAATGAATATTATTATTATTGTTATTCACCATGTTATTGATATAGTAACGTCTGCTACTCGCCAGTCCTCTGTTCGATGTTAGAGTTCGATGTTAGACAAATATAGACATCAGAGCCGTGGGAAAGAGATCTCCTTCAAGGGTTGTTTAGAAATGTCCTGAGCTGATTGAAGTACGTGTAGATGTACAACACGAGCCTCGACTCTCGATATTTCAGTTCGTTTACTGTTTAGACCTGTTGGTGTATAGAGTTCTGCATGGATAAATCTATGGTTAGCAGAATAGTATAGGACTGAAGTTCCGGAGTATACCGTTATGTTTAGGAGAGATTCGTCCCTTACTCAATATTTTGAAGCATGTCATTCGGTAATTATATGGATTGGAATTGAAAACAAATTGAAATATAACAAAACGGTTTAGATTTTTACGATAACGACATTGGAAATGTTTTATGACATTACGGATATGCTGCGACTACGGGACATTCTCATCTTGTTCTAAGTAAGATCTCGTTTTATTAAGTGTTGCATACTTATAGGCCTCAAGGTCGCTTTGGACACTTGATCGGGAGCCAGTAGGACGATTGGGGACGCTCAAAATAAAAGAATCCATTATAAAGTTTAACTAGCTACGAAATCCTTGTTACATTTAATTTAAAGAAAGTTGTAATTTATAGTTTACAATGTTTCCGGAAAAAATTTCACCTAAAATTATATGAATAAATATTATGTTGTTTATAGATTTGAACTTTATTGTTTTAAAGTTCAGTGACAAACTCAAATCTTTGTGAAGAACAGTGGCGTACGTAATTATGTAGCTGTAAGATTACGTTATTTTCTAGTTGTATACGAATATTAAATCATGTAATCAGTACGAATATATAATTATGTAGTTGTACAAATATGTAATTATTTAGTTGTCATAACGAGTCTCAAAAAATTAAGAGGGAGGAATTAAAGGTCATTTATTAATATTGATTCACTACGGGTGGCACGATCGTTTCCAACCTAAAACGAAAACCCTCATCAGTGAAACAAATTGTATTTCTTTCCTTATTCTTTCATAAAATTGGGAGTTCGAACTTGGCATGACCTTGGATGACCCGGTCCACCTAAGCCCGCAACACAAATTAATACTTTCCTCGTTTATTGCGTTATTGTGGTAATGGTAACGCACACGTGTTCTCACTAATTGCAGCTCGTAGATGCGACACACATTTGGTTAGTTTTAGAAATTAGTTTAATCGAACTTTCCCAACAACTACCACCAGGAGCGGAAAGAAAAGTCTGGCGTGTACCGCCGCGCCGCGCCGCGCCGTGTCATCAAGAGTGAGTTAATGCCAAGTGGTTTCTCTGGGATGAGTCCTGAGTAGTGAGTGTGAGTGAGTGGGGCCGGAGGTCAGTGTGTGCGTGTGTGTGTGTGTGTGTGTGTGTGTGTGTGTGCGGAGAAAGCGACCAATGACGGGCCGCCGCGCAGCGCCGCGTGGCAGTCCGCTCAGGCGTCTCTCCACCGCAGTCAGTCCGTCAGCCGCTCGCGTCACAGGAACTTCGAGATGTGCCGCTCCCGTTGTCACGCCGTCCCGGCGCTCCTCGCGACGCTCGCCTTCACCGCCACTCTTGCCGCCGACCCCGACCTCAAGATAGAGAAGATGTACGAACCCGAGGTGTGCGATATCAAGTCGAAGAACGGGGACATGCTGACCATGCACTACACCGGCACGCTGCAGGACGGCACCAAGTTTGACTCGAGGTAGGTGAAAGTGAGGTTATGTAAACTTGTGGGACCGGGTCGAGATTTGTGTTAGGCAACAGTATTTTGGTGGTTTCAGTTTTCATCAGTTAACCCACTTTCAACAAAGTTACACGGTAAATTCTCTCTTTGAATCTTTGTAAAACAAGTCGTTATTTTCGTGGTCAATTTTACTTCCACACACAACCATGACTCTTCCTTTTAAGAACCATATCTAGAAACAGAACCAATGGGAAGAATTAAAGAAATGAATAATTACTGCGAATACTTTGGATTGCCCGTACAACACCTACATACATGTCTCATGCGTCGGTATCAATGACAGACCACGCAGAAAACAGAGCGGGTTTAAAGTGTAAACTAGTTTTATGGTATTTCATTTTTAGCCAGGAAAAACATTACAATATATAAATACGCTCGTTTATCTCTTAAAGCCATAAACAGTTGAAAAGTTAGGGTTTAGTTGGAACCATGTTAAAACTCAATATTTCAATTTGTCTGTAAGTGTGATATAACATCTCTGTTAGACTGTGAGGTTTACAACATCTAATCACGTGTACTCATATAATGTTTGTTTACACAAATAAGATCTAAATCTATAACTTATTAATGATTGTAAAACTGTTACTTTGTGCCTTATCCACTCCTAGTTTGTGTAAACTATGAGAAGTTCAAAGTCTGATTAACTTCAAATGTAAGTCCCTCAACCGGAAATGGTAGTATAATTTGAACTTTGTACTCTCATATTAACAATGTTAACATTTCAATTTGTCACTATAATAAATAGCTACTGAATTCACGTAATACTGTAATACGTAAATAAATATAATGCACTTGAGAGTTGAAGTGTATCATTGAAATCATATTACAATGCATCACTGAAGTTCGTAGCTTAGTGGAACAACAAGTCTGATTAATGTAACTCTCTTATCTCTGTATTATTTCCCTTATCAGACATTCACAGTATTCGTTAATGCGGGCGTTATCAATAATAATTATTTTTCATAATTACGTTCTATTATGTAGGAACGTTTGAATATGAAGATAGAGGGTACTTCAAAAGCTGTGTTTAGATTGGAATGAAATCGTCATTTAAGGGTTTCCAAACATATACAGTTGTATATTATACCTTAATATCAGCTACCTTGAGTGTGCATGTATAAAATTCGAGTAAAAAGTATTTGCGTCAGCAATTTAACACAATGTCTCAATTTAGAAGTATTTTTCAATCAATAAAAAAGACGTACATAAGAAACTCTCCTGTTACAGAGATGGCCTAAATACAAACCGTACAACCATTCAATTTTCTCCACTATTTAGACGAAGTATGCTTCCAGGATGTAAAGTCGTTAACTAGACATGTCCCATAATCAGAGATTTACATCAGATAAACTCACGTAACTGATCGAAAGTCATACCCCATTTAAAATTCCATTAACTGCATCTACCCATCCTAGCTAGAAAGTGGTTCAGCGAGATCCATTTCCCTCCAAAGAAGAAGATTCATTCCACCTGGTGCTTTCGTCGAATCGAAGATCAAGGTCTTCCGTCCACTGAGCGACCCGGACGCTCACTTGGTATTTGGCGAGAATCTTTTCACTATCGGTCTATTTTCTAGCCTATTCGGAGAAATTTTCTCCATGATCTAAGTCGGACGTCTTGCTATGGGCGGTCCCGCAAAATGGTAGGTCAAGATTGGACATAATCCCTGTAAGCTCTCTGAGGAACTTTGTTGCTCAGCTCTAAGATCCAAGGTAGATGGGTGGCCATGATGATACCACCAATCGTTCTCATGATCCTCTTGAGCAGAGAACATCGATCTTGTGCATAATACTCAGTAGTGGAGTACACAAAGAGCAAGGAAGTAGTACGCAATACTTGAGCGTTGATTCCCCAAGATGATCGTCCAGATACCTAACACTGTTAGTTTTACAAATGAACTTAATAGGCTTGGTTTATCAGGCATAACTTTAAGGAATTAGTATTTTTTCCTTGATACATAGGAAACAGGTATATGATTCTTTTTATAGGAAATAATACCTATGACCTTTGGCATCATAGGTTACACATAATTAAGTAAATTACGTGTGGAACTTTTTTTATGTAAAAAAACATGTCACCCCCTTCAATTGTATTTAGTATATGTATTGCAAAAATTATAACGTTATCTTCAGTAGTATTTTTTGTCTTTACATACAATTCTTCGTGATATAATCAGCATATTATAATTTCCTCTTTTCCAAGAAGGTATCTTTAAAAGCTGTGACTATAGATAATTTTTGTTATTTTCTACCACTGTCCAACACAGATTGCATCATCTTAACAGTTGTTCAATTCTAGCAACTGTCGAACTGTCATCAACTGTGACAGACACCAGATTTCTCAG
This sequence comes from Homalodisca vitripennis, assembly GCF_021130785.1. Taxonomy (NCBI): domain Eukaryota; kingdom Metazoa; phylum Arthropoda; class Insecta; order Hemiptera; family Cicadellidae; genus Homalodisca; species Homalodisca vitripennis. Next base: position 54,830,156 of record NC_060207.1, read on the forward strand.
AATCTGTTCGTGTCGATGCAGTCTCTTCCATAATACAATGCTCAAACGTCCCAAATATCGTACCTGGCTACGGGGTTGTCTGATTAAGGTGGTGCAATCGATTCTAACCTTGGAAATTATTTTTTAATATTTAGTTCAGAGCTCTTTAAGATAACTTCCTAAAATACAGACAAATATACAGTTTTTATCGATTTACATGAAATTACAGGAATTTAAAGTCGGAAATATGTAATCAGGTCCAAATAAAAACTGCTGGAGATAAAAATATAACATTCTTATAACATGTACATCATTAGTAACTTCAGGGAGTTACATGTTTTTACTGTAATAATTAAAAAAAAAACATAATTAAATTCAGAAAATATTTAAATCAAGTAATTTTTAATTACATTTTATTCAAACAATTTAATATCCTTGTCATGCTATAACTCATGTAATTTATACGCTGTAAACATTTGAAATTTTTATCTTCAACCATTTTTATATAGGTCTGATTACAAAATTACCTACATTACCAACTTTAAATTCCTGTAATTCCAGGTATTATATATAACACAGGAATTTAAAAATCACAAAACATGGCATATATATTACATGAAATTACAATAATTTAAATTTGGTAATGCAGGTAATTTTGTAATCAGACCTATATATATATATATATATATATATATATATATATATATATATATATATATATATATGGTCTTCCGATCATATGTTAGTTTGCTTATTTAAACGCATATGTGACAGATACGGCCAAATACAAAATAAATGAATCGGAAAAAGTAAGCGCTCTGTGGTGTAATGGTAGCACATTCACCCGGCAAGTGAGAGATCCGGGTTCGACTCCCGGCGGAGCAAGTACTTTTTGCGATTCAATGTTTATTGAAATTAAATAAGGCTATTGCCATTTATACAGTTTAATGTAAATAAAAGTCGTTTGACAGGTATTTGGTCTTCCGATCATATGTTAGTTTGCTTATTTAAACGCATATGTGACAGATACGGCCAAATACAAAATAATTGAATCGGAAAAAGTAAGCGCTCTGTGGTGTAATGGTAGCACATTCACCCGGCAAGTGAGAGATCCGGGTTCGACTCCCGGCGGAGCAAGTACTTTTTGTGATTCAATGTTTATTGAAATTAAATAAGGCTATTGCCATTTATACAGTTTAATGTATATATATATATATATATATATATATATATATATATATATATATACCTATATATATATATATATATATATATATATATATATATATATATATATATATATATATATATATATAGGTATATATTATATAGGTCTGATTACAAAATTACCTACATATCTTTTGTGATTTTTAAATTCCTTGTGAGTTTTGTTGTAAATTTAAACATATGTTTAGTTATTGAAACCTGAACAATCGTTTATCGAAACGTTACGCTTCAGTTTTAGTAACATGAGAAACGATAGCAATATGCTTAATTCTGTTAGGGAAACCTGTTCATAAATAAAGCATATGACCCGTTATATCTAGCTCACTTCTCTGTTTAATGTTTCTTATTAGACTGAATAGATATTCTAAATAGATCGGTCCAAAAAATTCAAACATACATTTTAATGTTAAGGCCCTATTTTACCGCCATATTAAATTCATGCACTTGCTGAAGTCATAAATCTCGTTTGATTTATACACTAATTATATTTTTATAATTTACATATATATTTTAGTTAGTGTAAATTTCTTATATAAGTAATAATACAACATTTTTAGTAGCAGTTCTTTAAAGATTCCTCAATACACTGGTTAAATCTGAGCCAACACTAGTCCCACTAAACGGAATGTTAATTGGAGCCGGGGTCCAGAATTAATTTCAGAACCGCTTGGGTAAATCATGTTTATCGAATTGTTCATTAAAACCGCAGCATGTGGCACAATTGTGCACGCATTGTACCGCTGTGGGGTTCTAGTATTAACACGATGGGAGACAAGAAATCGTTCAGTTTATTACAAATAAAAATGTGAGATACAAAAGCGACGTAACAGTAACATGACGACTTGATTGTAGTTAAAGTTCGTAACACTGTACAAACATGAAAAGGATAGAAGTGGAAAGTGTTAAATGTGTTATCGCGAAAACAACGAACATGTTCACAGCGCTGTGTCGCCCTTGTCAAGCAAGCACATCTGATGGCGTCGGTCTCCCAGCGGAAACACGCCAAAGCAGTTTAGTGAAATTTAAATTACCGAATTTCATCTAGAAATGTAGGGATAACATTTAACGACAACGCACAGAACCTCGTTAACGATCGGCTGGGCAAGTGACAACGATGGAATCCGACCGCTCGTTGCCAATAGCGCAACTTTGGCTTGCATGCCTCTTCTGGTATTTTGAATAATTCACGTCCACACGGTCGCGGACGGAATACTATCGGCGCTTGGTGTTGGGTTGCGATATTGGCGCTTCTACTGCAAACATTCTCAAATATTCTACATTCAAGTGGTGAAACGCCCTCGGTTCATCTAAAAATAGCTCTCACGTAGTTTTTTTAATGTTTATATGATGCCCATCTACTAAGCGACAATAAATGCGCCAAAACACTGCTATTATTGGCATCATTTTACTTTTGTATCTAATAGACGTGACGTATGGAAAAGAAAAGTTAAAACAATTTCTCTAACACAATTGTTGAGTTTTTATTTGCTTTTGTTGTGAAGATTCCACGTCTAATCATCCAATTCTGGATAAATATATTTAATTTAAATTAGTAAATGTAATATATTGACAAGCTCCTAAGGGTGAAGGGCGGTCCGCTATAGATCGATCAAATAAAAGGGAAGAAAGTATATATGAACTTGTATCATTCAAACGTAATAAATTAACCTAAATAAAAAACTGTTTTTCAACACTGAACAAAATGGGGGTTATTTAAAGCGTTTTAATTAGATATAATACTGAATAAGTAATAATATTATTAGTAGGGGTATCTTATAAAACGAGCTCAAAAATGAATTTAGAATATCGTAACATAAAAAAATTTTCATGTGGGAAGTTACAAAATAAACAAAATAATATTTTACACTCTTTTTGTAATGGGGTTGAACCACTAAAAACTTAACCCTCCTATTAGTTTACAGTTGCCCATAACAATAGTGGAGGTACATCATAATAAATAAGTATTTAACAAAATTCTTGAAATATTACCAAGTAAATAAAACCAAATTATTCTGATTTAAAATTATTTACTTCACTGTGTAGGGATAAAATCATTATAAACAAGGTACACCTTTGGTTATTGAAACTTCCACTAAAATTTCTCTGAAGAAAGTTTCTACAATCAAAGGTTATACCTAGCTATGAAGTTGTATTGTATCGGCTTCTATTGAGTACGTCCGATCCACAGACTGCACTGATCTTTCCTCTAACAGGACTTATAACAATAATACAAACCCGTAATTATTTCCGAAGAAATCTATATCTTCATAATATATTTTAACTTCTGGAAAAAACTCTATTAATTGTTTTTTTTTTAATTCGTTTTATAAACTTATGCGTCTTGAAACCTTTAGAAAGTTTTCTTTTCGTTGGAATGTATAAATTGTATGGAGAAAGTGAAGAATTAAAATCCCAGCAACAACGGCCTATAATGATTACAAAACCCACGAAGGTTCACTACAACAAAATATCAAGTATAACCAGGACGGAACTTGATAGTTAGTTCCTGCAAGTTGTGTGTCCCGGGGGACCCACAGTGCCCACATTATTTACTGCTCCATCACCCTGGTCTGTTCTACTTGCAAGCATAGCCAAGAGTCAGGCAAGGCGGGGATTGATAGTTAGTTCCTGCAAGTTATGTGTCCCGGGGGAACCACAGTGCCCACATTATTTACTGCTTCATCACCCTGGTCTGTTCTACTTGCAAGTATAGCCAAGAGTCAGGCAAGGCGGGGATTGATGGTTAGTTCCTGCAAGTTGTGTGTCCCGGGGGACTCACAGTGCCCACATTATTTACTGCTCCATCACCCTGGTCTGTTCTACTTGCAAGTATAGCCAAGAGTCAGGCTAGGCAGAGCTTGATAGTTAGTTCCTGCAAGTTGTGTCCCGGGGGACCCACAGTGCCCACATTATTTACTGCTCCATCACCCTGGTCTGCTGGTCTGTTCTACTTGCAAGTATAGCCAAGAGTCAGGCAAGGCGGGGATTGATAGTTAGTTCCTGCAAGTTATGTGTCCCGGGGGACCCACAGTGCCCACATTATTTACTGCTCCATCACCCTGGTCTGTTCTACTTGCAAGTATAGCCAAGAGTCAGGCAAGGCGGGGATTGATGGTTAGTTCCTGCAAGTTGTGTGTCCCGGGGGACCCACAGTGCCCACATTATTTACTGCTCCATCACCCTGGTCTGTTCTACTTGCAAGTATAGCCAAGAGTCAGGCAAGGCAGGGCTTGATAGTTAGTTCCTGCAAGTTATGTGTCCCGGGGGACCCACAGTGCCCACATTATTTACTGCTCCATCACCCTGGTCTGTTCTACTTGCAAGCATAGCCAAGAGTCAGGCTAGGCGGGGATTGGTAGTTAGTTCCTGCAAGTTGTGTGTAGATGATTATACCTTCTGATTATTTTTAAAGTTTTAAGTTCTTCGAAAAATATAACAAATATTAATAGAAAATATATGTTTTACAATGTAACGTCAACCATAATAAGAGAACATTTTCGATGTTAAGTTAAAATACAAATTAACGTTCCCCACCAAATTTGACGAGTTTATGACATTTATGTCACTAATTCATTTATAGAATTATAAATAAAGAAATGTATGTAATTATTATTATTATTGTGGTTATGACACAAAATTTACAATATTATCAGTCTTTTACTGTCCTTCTTACTGCATATAGCAAAATTTTCCACTGTACATTTACAGTGAATTATTAATACTTACAAAATGTATAATACAGCACAAGGTGCAAGAATGGTGTCTAAAGAATATTTTGCTATACTTATGTATTTTCTTTAAACTGAGTGATCGAAGAATCCACTTGTGAAAGTGTTTCCAACGTAGTATAATCTCAACGCAAGAATCCACTTGTGAAAGTGTTCCAACGTAGATAATCTCAACGCAAGAATCCACTTGTGAAAGTGTTCCAACGTAGATAATCTCAACGCAAGAATCCACTTGTGAAAGTGTTCCAACGTAGATAATCTCAACGCAAGAATCCACTTTGTGAAAGTGTTCCAACGTAGATAATCTCAACGCAAGAATCCACTTTTGAAAGTGTTCTAACGTAGATAATCTCAACGCAAGAAAGCTCATTAGACAAACCAAATTGCGCTTGTATTTTGGTTTGGTTAATTAGCCGCTCTGTTCCGTCCTCTGGTTAAATACTCGAAAGCAGCAATATTGCAGAGTCCATTCGAAATACCGATCTATAACAAAGCGATAACAGGAATGTTCTTGTGATAACAATCACAAAGGTTTAGACTCTTGTGGTACCGCTTATTATTGTTCTCGATTGTTATTCCAGTAAGCCAGTTACAGTTTAATCCTCTACAAGAGACGCTTTTGCCGGTACTAATCTGTCAGAGGTTAGCTCTTCAGATGCTCAAGGCTCGATCTCTCCGGTCTAACAATTAAACAGCCGGTGTTATTTGTTGGAACGTTAAGCGCATTATCGAGAAGCTGCCGCCCGCGCCCCCGCCCCCGCCTCCCTCTCAATATTTATCCGTTAAGGCGATTTACTTTCTGCGAATTTAAGGTAATTTAACGCTCGAGATGAATAGTGCTTGACCTACATTTCATCATAGTTCAATATTTTTCTTTAATCTAGTCTTGGTTGTAACGCAAGAAGCAGTGAATTGGTGTACACTTCACTTGTTAAACTTAAAGATAATAAGATTAAGTTATTTGCTGAATGTAGATTAGTTGTGTTATCAAGTTTCCGTGTCTTAGCTTAGGCGTTTTGAATTGGTTTCTTGATGGGGAACTTTTTCAAATTTTAGAGTCACAGCCCTTTAATCTTCCCTGAAGACATGAAAAGACATCGGTCTCACACAAGTAGTTAAAGGCATTTAAAGCAGACATTTTGGGACGTCAAAGAATGACATATTTTGAATTTTTTTTACTAAAGAAAATTACATTCTTAGGTAAATTTAATTTAAGAAATTATGTGATTGCAAACTAGTTACTATTTAGGGACGATTGTATTTTACATACAAAAACGATGCCATTCCCTCACGCATCTTTTATATACATACTGTAAGAAATGTATCTTGTAATCATCATTCATTTTTCTGTGTGCTCGATTTTAATATTTCCCGAAATTACTACTTTAAATGCCTCAAGCAATGATAAACATTCGATTTTTCCATTCATTAATTAAATGTATGGAACGTGACGTACAGCTACACAGAAATATTAATTACATATAAAAAAGATTTTTATAATAAATGTATGAAATATTATGAGCTAGAATAAAGCCCGTCTCTTTAAAAATGATGAAGACGTAAGAGAGTATTGGAATTCAGGAAAGGCTAATTCCTTGAAGAGAGAGGTCGTTGTGTTTTGAAAGAAGCGCTATCAAGGAGCATTGTTCTGCTGTGGAACGTGTCGGCTTGTGGGACGTTTGGAATCTAAGATTTAATTAAGGAACGTCTTTATTCTGAGAGAATTGCTAATCTTATCAAGTGCACTCTTTTACATTGTTTCGCTTCTGATCTACAACTAATTGTTTGTTATCAAAGTAAGGGCTCTTTGGGTGTGAATTCAGTCAAAGCGTCGATTTTAGTATGAACTGTCTACACAATGTCAATAATATAAAGAGTGTTATTAATATACTACCGTACTAATTAAAATAATGAAAGATATAACAAGTTGACTTAGCTTTATAAAATATACGAGTATGTAAATATATAGAGTATCAAAACTTTATCATCTAATGTACTGCTTTATTGAAAATTTACCAACACATGTTAATGTACTTTAAAAATAAAATAAGCGTATTCTTATATTTGTTAATGTAATATTATACTTGTTATTTATATTTAAGATTTTGTAGGATGAGTTTAACAATGTTAATTAGTGGGTTTGTTCGTTTCCTTTTCAGTTCTTTGTTCTAATCAGTCAATTAGTCGATTTAATTGTTTTGGTAGTATACCACTAAAAAACAAATATTCATATGAAATAACAATGTATATATGGTTGGTATACAGATATATTTTATCCATACCACATAACACCAATTTCCTCATTTGATTTCTTTTCTACTTTTTTAAGTTAAAGTTTGTTTTTCTTTGAGTTCAATTTTCAAAATGTTAGATGACAAAGTTAAAAAAAGACTATTGTATTTCAATTAAAATAACAATAGACTGTTAACAATCTATATTCTATAGATTTTGGTCGGCGGCGTTTACATACGTATGCTGCAGTCCTAGGACGGCAGGACTAATATTTGAGGTTATGTTTATCTCTACCGGACTGCTATATAGGACTAACCACAGAAAAAGAAAACACTATATTTCTTTCTCTGTGGACTAACCCTCTCTCTGTTTTCAAAACGTTGACCGACCATACCAATTTCCGCCTTTGTTTGGGATTAGTGGTGTATTATCTTTCAATTCAATTTTGTATAAATTTTCATTCAATCACTTGTCTTTAGAGATCTTAAACATTGATTATACTTCTAAGTTCAATAAAGATGCAACGTTGTCTTTGCCTTTTGGTTAGCAATGTAATAGACTGCATAGTTCCCGCCTACGGAGGAGTTGACACCACGGTCTCGTGTCCAAACCCCGGTTAGAGCACGGCATTTTTGCGGGAATCTGAGCCTAGCTGAAAAAAAATTTCGTAAGCGGTTAGAGCTAGAGAGCTTTACACCGCGTACTTAAAAATATAAAAATCACAATACTCTGTAGTGCAACAGGTTCTTTTGTTACGCTAGAAATATCTTGGTAAAACAGAAATATGTCTTGTTATTTTGCTCGACCTAAGCAGGAGAGAGGGTCACCCAGGGACAGCTAAGGCAGCAATGGCTGTCACCGAGGTATATTTGCCACCTTGTAGGAAAATTATTGCCCCATTTCCATATCTGTGACTTGTGACTGTGGGGCAAATGTAACCTGGCACGCAGCCCTCCCACAGTTTTTGTGAGTTAGCAGGAACATTCTTGTCGTTACGTTACACATTCTCTAAACTGATTGATGTATGGTTTCATCAATAGGTTAGTATATTGACTGTCAACACTTTATAAATTATCTTTATGTATTTTTAGAAACAAATCTATTCATATTATTATTTATAGAATTATAATGTCTTTTCACATTGTACATTTTTAAAGTAGTAAAATAGTTTAAAGTAGTAGTGTTATAGTTCTTTATTGTATTTGATAAAGAAAATGTGTTCATATTAGTGCTACGAAACCGGGAAAAATCCTTTGTGAGTCAAATACCACAAAATACATAATATGCATTAATGCGTTCGTATTTTTCCCTTTTTTCTGTTTTCCCATGTGATTCAAAGATTGGTTTGAATATTTAATTATCATTGCATAAACAACAAATCTACGAACATGAAAATAGTTCCTCGAAATAGTCCTGCGCGTGGAATTTGTAAAAAGTTTACATATAATTCCACAATTCTGAACAAAATAGTTAAATATAGTGATTTCATTGGTGTATGTTTTACATTGCTGTCTGTATCTTAAAACTTGTTCACATGTTAACCACAATACCGAACCAAATGCAATGTTGAGCGTGTCTGAGGTGTTTTCCCCCTTGACATTCAAAGCATACAATGAATTTCAGTAGGTTACTAATAACTAATCTTTGCATAGAAAATTTTAATCCAAAAGGGCAACCCTACTTGAAGCATTGTCTTAAAATGTAGGGGATTCTTGTATTTGAAAAAGAATACTCTTAGTAGCCATGAACGATGTTTTTCGTATTTCTTAGAATTTACTCAGAATCGTTATATATAGTCCGTCGGAGTTATTTAAATAATACAGCACTTAGGTGTAGAGATTGTAGAGTATTGCAGTCCCTCTTGTAGTGGATGATGTGTGTATCCTAGTATGTCATTGTATGCCACACTTCGGGTGCTCGTGTACGGATCTGGATCTGACACTTGTTCAGATCCACAACTCACATTATTTTTTAGTAGATTAATTTTTTTTCATTTACTTGTGAGTACTCAAAATATCACTATATAATATATTTGAAATGAAACAATTAATTTTACTGTGACGAATGGTTTAACATATTTTCAAAGTACTGCATTTGAAGGTATATGCATACGTAAAGCTGTATCCCGGAATATGCCTCTCCTGTATTCGTACTCGTGTGTAGATTTCCTGACAAACACTTTAATAAATCATATTTTTGCTAAATAGGTAGGCCTACATAAAGTCTACATTTCGTATATTCTTGCAAGCCATTATAATAAATTTAAAGTCTGTTTTGTGTTTCAGGAAGAAAAAAATATTAAAAATTCAAAGAAAATAAATTAATATGTGTTTAGTGACTCCACACTCTTAACAACTGTTTCCTAATATCCTTTAGCTACTTAAAGTAGGCCTACTCAGAGAGTTACGTAAATACATGCGTATGCTGTAAATACATATTTACATTGTAGTTACAAAACTACACTATACATTGTTATGAATGTCGTCTTTTCTTTGCCAAAGAGACCCTTAATTTGGTAATATTTAAGTAGGGCCTACATTAAATATACTAGTCAGATATTGTGGAATATTTATCAGTCTTATCATTCAAACAGTTAAAATTACTTCTAAACTATGCCTTTTAAATTACTTTTGCTTATCAGCTTGAAGCAAATTTTTTAAAGATTTTTAATATTTCTCCCTGTTATACCCAACTAGCAGTCGTAAACATTTTGGGTAGTCTATAAGTTCTCCAATAAGATGTCTAGTTTATTGTGAATAAAAAAACAGCGTTGGAAAATACGTTTTTTAGATGCTCCACTAAAATTTTGTTGGAACTAAATCTTTGGTGTGTAAGTTTTCGTGTAAGCTATAAGGGCCGACACGATATACTGCAACAACGTATGAAACTAACGCCATTGGGTGCAATATTGACCAATCGGCACGGCACGGCCAGTGAGCAAGACCATGTCAGCATGCTGATGGAATGCTGAGTACTGCTGAGCTGCTGCTGACGTATCTCTCGATACTTTGATCCTTTTGCTTTTAGTGACCTCTTAATCTGAAATGACTTCATACACCTCCAGAATCTTAATTACATAATTTTATTGTAATTTTCAAAATTTTAAGATGTCAGGCCTACGTCTATAAAATGTATTGCTCTGTGTGTACCAAAAATTTAAGACGGTTTTTGAAAATCATATTTCTTAAAAAAATGTTGATGATAAATCAATATTTACATAGGGCATACCTAACAACTCTGAGTTATAAAACATATTCCAGATTTTTATCATAGGTTTAATAATGTCCCAATATGCAAAAAAATTGATTTGAAGAAAAAATGTAATTTAATAAAGTCTGTTTTGTAATCTATATATATATAAAAATGAATGTTTGTATGTTTGTCCTTTATGGAATCGTGAACTATTGGACCGATCATGATGAAAATTTGTACGTAGATGTATTTTTCCACGGAGAAGGTTTATAAGCTATGCCCATCCCTTTCCCGATTCAGGATTCCGCCCCACTGGTTACAGAAATACCCATAAGAAATGCATTGCAGCAAACATATGTTAACGTCTTTTCAAATTTTTAATCAGCTGTTCTTTGTAAACATATATTACACTTATAGTTTTAAAGCATAGAGTAAGCTTAAGAGAAACGACAAATTTTGTTTAAACTGTTTTTGCAATCACTGTTAAACATAGACTTTACTATCCAGATAATACAATTCAAATTTGACGTAAAAATTCACCTTTAACTGCAATATTTATTTAATATAAACCATGCTCATGCTTGATCAGAAGAGTAATGCAGATATCATAATTACTATCTTACGTTGGCTACAAATATAAAGAATGTTATAAAATCAACCTTAGTTGTTTTTTTTGACAGAAGTATGGTTCTCAAAACTCCGTGTGTACATATTCTCTCGATCGAGACAACAAAGCAAGCTCAATCGTGGCATCGGAGATATAACTAATTTAATCTAAAATTTATTATAGTAAAAAAAAATTTACTAAGTAATATAAGGACTTCGGTTCTTAAGATTTGCGTGCGAAGCCGTGGGTAACAGCTAGATAGAGGCAGGAATATGGTACATACCTTCATAATACGCCCAAGAGGCTCACGATGGAACGACTATCAATTATCTCAGCAATGTTTATAATGTGATAGAAAAAGAATAAGTGAATATAGTGTACTGTTTTCAACGGGAAATTGCGTGCGAAGCCGCGGGCAACTTTTGCAAAAAAATTATTGAAATGCGCAGCAAAGCGCGCCGGGCCCGCTAGTTACCTATAAATTTGGACCTATACAAAATTAATAATTAACTCCAAACAAACTTTCGGTGCAAATATACAAAGTAAAAAGACACGTACGTTTTAAAAAGTATCAATTAAATTATATTTTTCTATGTATTTCAAATATGGTATATTGTAATATTTTAATACCTGCTCACTTTATTTGTGTGAGATGACATACTATATGGGGGTGAATACATTTCATAAGATTATGCTTAAGGTCTTACACAAGATCTTTTCCACATTTTAAACCAGTAGACATTTGAAACCATTTAGCGATTTGTAGCATTTTTTACGCTGAATAAAAGATCCTTACCGCATATTACTGAGAATTTAATTTCTGTAACACTGGGGCGAATATCACTGCTACAGCTTGTGGCGAGAACTATGGCGTGTTATAGCTTTCTCCAAGTGTAGCAATACAAGATGTCACCAAGGCCATGTGATGAAGAGCCAGTGGATTAATTAGGTGTAAATAAGTGGTCTTGTTTACCACAACCACTGCCTCTCTTCCATACAAGGTAACAACAATGGAACTTTCCCCGGACGGACAGAGCGAGTAGCAAACACACTTTCTACGTTCCTTCATAGTAACTGTTGTGTTTAATACAAGTCACTATGAAAGCTTTGTACTCCGTTAATCTGAGGTCTGATTGGGTGGAGGAGCAAACTGTCGAAAGGAAGTTTCGTGAATCATTTGCACTTTAATATGATCTTTCTCCAATTATTGGATGTGTTCAAATGCCCAAATGAAAAGGAAATTTTTTCAGACAAGTTTTATCTACGAATTAGTCAAAAATATCTTCTACTGACATTTTGAACACATTACAAAATATCACAAACATACGATGTACGCGACTAAAGTAAGGTTGTTAGATTTGCTGGAGTATGCGGATGCATGGGCTGATTGCCTAAAACGGTTGTCCGTCCAAAACTGTTACTAAATGATTCACGACGTCGCCAGAAGCCTCGACACAGTCACGTCCTCCGAGTGCGGCGGCCCATCCAAGAAGTAGGTATCCAACAAAATTGTTGAGACAAATGACTCACGATACTCGCTTCCAGTAGTCTGCTCCTCTAGTGTGCGCCCAGACATAGTGTTATGTTATCTGCTATGATATGACTTGAAGATTTCATAAAGCTGTAATCACTGACGTCTTCGATTTTGAAATGGTTGATGTTTACTATCGTTATCAGTCACAAAAAGAAACATCCGACGTTTCAACAACGTATCTGTTCACTTCTTGAGGTGTCTTAAATAGTAAGTTGAAAGGGTCTTTTTCGTTTAAGGGCCAGCACCTTACAAACATACTATACCTGACTGACAGTGCATTTAATCGTTTTCAAATCTGACAACGTTGATGACGGCTACGATAATGCAAGTTAAATTGGGCATTCTCTTTCTATAACTTTTCTGTGTTCACCTAAACTTTCACATTTTCTTGTGGCGTCTTTCTGCGAGAATATCAATTCCAAAAAGACAGTGAACTATTATTTCAAAGTGTTTAAAACACGTACAGTTTTTAAATTAATTAATTAATTATTGAGATATAGTAATTTCAGTCATGTTTCATTTGATGTGCAATACAAATATTGCATCCGGACGAATTTGTTTTGACAATATTAAAATCCCCTACGTGATACACAGTAAAGATAATTTAAGTAGACGTTTATGAACATGCTTGTCCACATTTTTTCATATTGGTAACCTAATTTTCGTGTTATATTTTGTCTTACACACATGCAACATCCACATGCTGAGTAATTATCGTCATGCTAAGTCAAATGCAAGCTTCATCATGTCGGTCCTTGATGCTTTATTTGAAAAGTAATGCCCAGTAGGGGCTGACAAGGCTACAGGGTTCGGTGGTGGGCGCCGCGCCTACATGGACCGAGGAGGTATACATTATAAAGGGCAACTTTCAAGCATCGCATTGCATTGCGAATTGACAGGATTGTTACTACTCTCTCTCCCCGCTATTGTCAGGCCTGGCCGAGCCAGCTGGCTACTGGCATGGCACAGTCTGTCTTCTCCGACCATTATTGACGTGGAACTCTCGGCCCTGCAGTCGTCAGGGGGTGCAGATTAATTTCAAATAGTCAGTACTTCAAATAAAATAAATATTTCTGGTCAGCCACCTTGCGGTCCTAACGCATTGAAAATCATCTGTAGCATTCAGAATCTCACAGCAGTAACTCTAACTACGAGTAAACAAATAATAAGTATAGTAATGTAGAATCTGATTCACTCCGTAAATGAGTATTTATGAGCTTCTTAATAAGTTTCAAATATTACAACACGAGCTGTACAATTTAATTGCTTAGATTAGAAAATTAATACACCTTTAAAGTAATATAGGCTACCACTATACTCTTTAGACGTGTTCTTTATTGGATTTTGGTTCACCTATGAGTTGTCCATAACGTACACAAGGAAATGTGAAATACTGAGATTTAATTACTTACTTTCTCTCCTCGTAATAAAAGTTTCCTTACTTGGTTTTCATGCGTCATCACATACGGTTGTTGTGAGAACTACAAAATGTTAATTAAACAATAAAACCTACAAGATATAATAAGCGTTGAAAACTATCTCCTTCGATAAATAGTAGTGTGTACTCGTATATTAATGGCAGTTAGTAAATATTGCATTGCTAGTATAACAGAGATGTGAACAATTTTCATCATTAACATTCAATTAGATACAGGTACTAATAATTATTATTTATAACAACGCATAGTAATCAGGTATGCCATTAGTATATACTACATTGTACGCTGTACTGTGTGTTATAAACAAATAATTTTATATTATATCAACAAGTTGGTTTATTTTCCTAAACTACACGTTGACGCATAATAAATTATTTTATGACAAGTATGACGAGCCTGCTATGTTTAGCACGTTTAAAATAACACTAGAATATAATCATAAAACACAAATCATTATTTTACTACCAAAACTTACTGAACTGTTAAATAGACTTATAGGAACCTCTTCAACGCGGTTGTGCGTTACATCTATTGAGATATTGCCATTTAAAATTTACGAAACATTACAACTACTGAAGTAAGCCTATTAATCGTTAGTTAATATGGTACACTTTAGTTAATGAGATGTTTCGATTTAACAATCATGTATTGAGACATTGAATCATTGTGCAGTTAATACTTTGTGTCTCAGATTTCGTGTGGCAAGCTTGTTTGGGAGACGTGAACTGAATAAAAAAAACTGATGTGAAAAAAGTAATGAAGACGTTACATGTCAGCTATTGGGATAGTGTCAATAGCTATTGAGTTTTTGAGACATTGTTTGTTACAGCTAGTGAGATATAGTTAGTTAATAACGTGTATTACATAGCTATTGGGTTAGTATCAATAACTATTGAGTTTTTGAGACATTGTTTGTTACAGCTAGTGAGATATAGTTAGTTAATAACGTGTATTACATAGCTATTGGGTAGTATCAATAACTATTGAGTTTTTGAGACATTGTTTGTTACAGCTAGTGAGATATAGTTAGTTAATAACGTGTATTACATAGCTATTGGGTTAGTATCAATAACTATTGAGTTTTTGAGACATTGTTTGTTACAGCTAGTGAGATATAGTTAGTTAATAACGTGTATTACATAGCTATTGGGTTAGTATCAATAACTATTGAGTTTTTGACACATTGTTTACAGCTAGTTAATAACGTGTATTACATAGCTATTGGGTTAGTATCAATAACTATTGAGTTTTTGACACATTGTTTGTTACAGCTAGTGAGATATAGTTAGTTAATAACGTGTATTACATAGCTATTGAAATAAAGCTCAAGTTAATCATTTCTGTTACAGGTAATGAGGTATTGTTAGTTAATGTCATTGTTGTATAGCTACGGCATTGAAACATTTTCCAATTAATATTTTGTATTACAGGTATTGAGATATTGACAGTTAACATTCTATTAAAGCTAGTGAATATATGTTAATTTACATGTGTGTCATAACTAGTAAAGAATTGTTCACTTAACATTTTGCATTACAGCTAGTGAGTATTGTCCGTTGACAACGTGTTTTATAGCTATTGAAATATTGTCTAAGTAATGATGTGTATTTCTACATGTAGCTAGTGATGCATTTTTGGTTACATCGGGTATTGTAAAATGGCTGCTATTGAACTCTTTTTATATAATTTACAACTCATTAACAATTCCGTGAGCTCTCCTGTCAGTTTTACAGAATTTAATTGAACGCTTGAACTCATTTCGCCCAATCATCCCAGAATTGGCACTCCATTGTAGTGATGAGTTTGACAGAAGCTTTATTGAAAGCGACGGGCTGCCAATACTTACAAGTGCGTAATGAAGGACTGAGTAGCGTGTCGAGTGGCCTCTAAACCTCAACATATAAACCGCTTTATTGCCGTTTCTGCAAATTAGAATTGCGATGGAATAATCAAGAGAAGCTGCGATTTTTGAAAAAAAAAAACGATAATCATAATATATGATAGTAATGAACCTATCCATCTTCTTACTCTTTTTAATAAGATTAATAAAGATTAATACTTAAGCACAGAGTGATGGATTTTTTTTAATTTTTTTTATTTAGAGAAAAGCCTCGCTTTCTTCGCCGTAGAACTTCCGAGAAAGTCAGAAGTGCGAATTTAAGTAAGACGAATATTGTTAACCTGACAATGACAAATGCCTGACCTAGTTGGGGGTGTCAAGTGGCGAAAAGGAGGAACAAGAGAGAAATGACGGAGGGGGGAGGGGGAGGGAGTGGTAGCTGCCCACAACAGCCCTTCAAAATAACAATAAGTTAAATAATAAACCAACTCGTTGTGCACATTGTCTCAAGTCAAGCCCGGCAAGCTTGTTTGGGAAACTTCACTGGATAAAAATATGACTGGAGTGAAAAGAATTAAAGCACGCTAAAGATGGCGTTAGCCTACATGTTGATTTTCACCTTGAGTTTATTCTAGGAACAGAATAAAACCATATTATACTATTATTAATATTTGGATTAAGTAAACATTATTTGTTTAACTTAATTGTTTATAAGACTCTAAACGTTTGTTTTAACCTAATCCAGAGATTTTTCTGTAATAATTGTCTACTAACTTTTAAGATAGTTGTAGACTGTAGACTGTGACCATTTGTTTTATTTACCACTGTACACATATCAATTGACTTTACCCAATGGCCGCAAGTGAGAACAGTGTAATGTGTGTACGGACACTGATAATACCAGTTAAAATGTACAGTGGAAAAGACATGTGAAAAGAGATACAAGTACATTTACTATAAATACATATTTTACAAATAAATACATTTTTACTGATATTTATTTATTTATATAAACGTAGGCAGCCAACACTTTCACAGTATTATGTACAACAAATGTAATGTAGTTATTTCATAAATTGTATTAATTTAAAACATTGTGGTGAATAACAAGTATAGAACAGTTCTGCTTTATCTTTAACCAACAAAAGTAAATTTTACGATAGTATGTAAATATTTATAAAGAATGCCTGCCAAAGTAGACATCCAGAAGCTTCTATCTTAGTATAAAGTAGCAGCCGTAAAGTATCAATAAGCTGTGATTGATTTCAAGTACAAATTATTGATTTTGAATTACCTACAGAAAATCTACGTGAAGTAAAGAGAGAGCAGTAGTGCAGATGGGTGATACACATAAAATGTGAGCAAGCCTATTTGTGATCCCAGTTTACACCGACATTTCTTATTGTTTTCATCGTAACTTTGTAAATACGAGCACAACAAAACTGAAGACACATACAATATTGTCATGCCATTTGCGAACATGAGATTTTAATTAAATATTTCTCGATAAAAACGTATGTATACAGTGACTTGTTGAAACCTAATAAAGTGAATGTTTGCCAGATCGAGACTATCTATTGTAATTCTGCAAACTGATTCGTTTTCCAGGTAAGGTTAAATATGTTTGACCATAAATCAATATTCGACTGGATATCTTTGTTTGTGAATTACGTTTGCCTGCTCGTGTACGTACGTACCCAAGAGTTCCAAATAACTACGTTTAACAACTATTAAACGTTTGTTAAACTATTTAACGTTTTATATCGTATCACTCAAAGTCAGCGTAATTAATATACTTAAAAAAATCTTGCTTTAAAACTTTTAGAAAAAAACCAATACAAATAAAAGTACAAGTCTGGCCTTTGTTTCATTCAATTGAAATCGAACATCTGTGAGTAGGGTTATTACACAGTACGATTCTCTTTTATTTGTAATGAATGATTATAAGAACACTTAATCGAATTCTTTTAAAGGAAGGTTATTTGGGTGGACCAGAAATGTCGGCTCGGCCGTGACATTCAGTCCACCTCAAGGTAAATAGGAATGAGTGCAAGTGTGTTTCTACATACTCACAAAGATAAACCTGTTTACGTATGAAAATTAAATGCAACATTCTTCATGTTCAGATAATTGTAAGATGTTTTTTGTGGTTTTTTATGAATTCAGGGAAATGTAGGCCTACTACCATAACACAATCAACAGATCACACCTTTGGTTTTATTTGCCATAGACTAAAAATTAAAATGAAAACATGTCACACAACATGTACATACAAAATACTATATACAAGTTTTGTTCAGTATTGCCATCGTTCTTAATTTTCTTTGTTAATTATGGAATACTTTTATTATATAAATACAGGGACGGATGTTCCACGATGAAGGGTAAAGATTTCCCAAGACAATTCTAGTACTACAAATAAGAAAAAGTCAAAAGTCATAGATCTAAAAACTCTTAGTGCGCTGGTGATAGGTAGAAAAAGATAATAAAAATGTTATTTTTATTGTATAAAAAACAAACATGGAATGAAAAATTGTCTTACGAGACAAAATTAGGACTATAAAGCTCTCTCTACCACATTAGATTGTAGTTTTGATGCTTTTATATTTTTCTGGCCTTTAAAATGAAGTGTTAAAACAAATGTAAAAAGAATACGTCATTTAGTTTTCGGGATAACTTATATTAAACCCAAAACTTCTGGTAAAAAATGGAGTTTTATATGTTTTAAATACTATAACTTTACTAAATTTCTAGTAAAGCCAAAAAACGCCATTTGTGAAAAAAAATCATATAATATAGGAAATTCCTACATGTCTTCAGCAATTACTTTTATAAACACTTCATTTATTATTGCTTTAACAATTTTATATCACGTCATCAGGTTTTCTAAGTTATTTAAAATCAAGTAGCCTATATATCTAACAAGTATTAACATTTTGATTAATTGTTATCTTCAATTAATAAAAGTATAACTAAATATATTTTTATTCAAATTGAATTTTGTATATATTTTTCAGTTTGAATTGGTTTATGTTGAACCATTAAATTTTATAAATAAAGTATTGTACAAGAAATGGATTGAACCTTTTAAATCCCGATACAAGTTCTGTATTTACCGTTATATTGTTATTTTATGAATAAATTTTATTATGATATTATATGGTTTAAATATATACAAGGTATTAGTACAAAGTTAAAATTGATAACATTAGGCAAGCATTTCATAGCTGATGTAACGCATAAACACAATCTAGATTTGTGTTTAGGATATTTGTTGTAGCCGCTAATGTTATAGCTTGTGCACAAGTCGAAGGATTCTTGGAATAACACGGAATGATAACTATGGAAAATTACAAAACATAATAAAGATAGAAGTCGACCTCGAGTGTGATTGAGGTCCTTATTGACAAACTAGTGCAAAGTGGAAGATGTTGCATAATCTAATAAACTTGTCCTTCATTTCTCCCAATTTTTTTTACAGGTTCGTGTTCTTTCTTTTCGGTACTTATTGGGCAATTTATTTTCTACGCCTGTTGCATGTTTTTTCGCGTGTTTTTAGTGAGAATGGTCCATTAGTATGTACCGATTGTATTAAATAATAATTCTGGGGTAACTGGATTACCAGTGGAAGGAGTAGGCCCAGATGAATGATAAGGGCTGGACTGTACAAAAGAGGCTGCTATCGGCGAGGCGCGCATCGCAGATGGCAGTGTTTGATAACGAAATTGAGAGGTGGGGTGAGAGGGTACCGTACCTCCGTCTCAGTTAATCGGAAGTGATTGTAACGAGTAGAGTTGAAAGTGCTTAGAGTAAATCTTTTTTGCTAATCGTCATCGAACCTGCGGATGCTTTCAGCAATATTTTTTTGATTTATTAAATCTCTAACACTGAAGAATTTTGATTTTTAAATCTCTAACACTGAAGAATACTTTTAAAGTAAAGTAAAGAAAATTAGTAACAAGTATAATTGAATTTTGAAGATAAATTAAAGTGAAGAATTGCCAGATCAGATTAGAGTGTGAATGTTTGAATTTTGAAAATTGAATAAAAGACAAGCTTTAAGAACTTTGTACATTTTTGGGAGTGAATAATATATTACAAGTTTGAATTTAAAAGTCATCAAGAAGTTTTTATTTTAATTTTAATTCCAGTAATTATTTTTAAGAAGAAGTGTTATTTTAGTTTGATCTTTATTTATTTCAGAAGATTTTCTTTTATTTTGAACCTTCACAAAAGTTTTAAATTTCAAAGCTAACCCCTCATGTGCCAGTAAAACAGTACAAGTATTTTATTTCCTTGGTCCGCCTACTATCGGTCTTTCCCAGCAAGTTCTAATGCTCTCAAACAACCTGTGATTGTAGAAGCTTTAAAAACTGTAAATCTTACGAGACTCTGTCACTTTGTTTGTGCATTGATTTCTTATTTCACTCGTTTGTTCTACGAAATCCTAGGAATTATTTGTAGAGTTTGGTGGAGTTTGAGTTTAGGGATTTCAGAGGCTAGGTAAGTTCCAGACGCTGAGAATTTTTTTTCATGACTTATATTGAATCAAATTTAGAGGCCCGGATCTTCTTCGGTGTCTCATGTGGTTTTTGCCGAGAGACGGAGAGAAGGTAGGCTGAAACAAAGATAAGTGTGTTCTTTATAGGTTATGTTGTGACCCATTCATTTCTAAACACATGTTGAATTTACAACTGATACATTTCCAATTGTGTAGTAATGCATAACAGATCCATGGATATTATATAGCACATATAGCACATCATATAGCACAGTATATGAACGAAGTAAACATATTGCCAAAAACACAATCTGGATTTAGAAAAAATCATAGCACATGCACTGCCCTGGTAAGTCTGTTCAGTGACTTAACTGATGCGAAAGATAAAGGGATGTGTAGTTCACTAGTGATACTGGACTACTCACAAGCATTTGATTCCCTTAACCATGAACTTTTGTACGCTAAGATGCATTTTTATGGCTTTGACAAAAATTCAATCGAGTGGGTGAAATCATACCTAGGAGACAGAAGTCAGGTTACAAAGATGGGGAGTGGGACGTCAACTTCACTTGTCAAAAGGCGAGGTGTTCCTCAAGGAAGTTGTCTTGGACCTATATTGTTCAACTTATATACGTCTGACTTCCCCAATTGTGTTCAAAGCTGTGCAGCTCACCTGTACGCAGATGATTGTCAGTTGCGCTTGTCATACGAGCCTGGTTCCATTGATGAGGCTATTGAGAAAATAAATTCCGACCTAGTGAACATCAACACTTGGTCGGTTAACAATGGCCTTAAACTCAATATAGGTAAGTGCATTGTCCTTCATCTTGCCCCACACAATCTGGTGCAGGCCCTGGGTCAGAGAGGAGTGAGAGTAAGGCTCAGTGGGGAGAGCCTGTCTGTCTCTGAGTCAGTCGACTCTCGGAGTTGTGCTTGACAGAGAGCTCACCTTTTCTGATCATGTCACTCATGCTATCCAGCGTGCCCTTGGTAGGCTGAGGGGTCTGTACAGATTTAGAAGTCTGCTGCCAGAATCCGCTAAGCTCCGGCTTATGAGTTCTCTTGTTCTATCTGTATTTTATTACTGCTATCCTGCATACGGCAACAGTATCTCTAGGGGAGACATAGATCGGATTCAAAGACTGCAAAACTCTGCAGTTCGATTCATTTTCAATTTGAGGCGCTTTGATCATGTGTCACCCTTCCGAGATGCTGTCAGTTTGTCCCCGATGGAAAATGTATGCAGGATCCTGACATGTGGCATGATCCACAAGGTGCTTGCGCTGGGTGAGCCGCGGTACCTGATCGAGAAGCTCCAATTTCGGGAGGAGGTCTCTCAACGCAGTGTCCGCAATGGTGACCTGCTTCACTTTCCCAGAGTCAAGCATGACTTTGGGAGGAGGAGCTTTTCTTACTTTGGCCCAAAGTTGTACAATGACCTCCCCCAGAACCTTAAACTGACTTCTGTTACTGTTTTTAAAAGTAAATTAAGAAAAATAATTGTACAGTAATTTATTTGTCTTGTTTGGGTGTTTTCTTTAGTCTATAGGTTTTAGTTTTTATTTTTATTTCCCAGTATTGTAAATAGTGTAAGATATGACAAGAGTTGTTCTGTAAAGCAGTTGTTATACTGAGAAACGCTTGCAATAAAGGCATTTTTATTTATTATTTATTTATATTATAACTAAATATTGATATTCTAAAATCAATAAGATGGGCTTTCAGTTAAGACCTCGAACTTACTTAAAATAACTTGACCTTATGTTATCCAGGATTCCAGGATACTCTCTCTCTGACCTTTACGGTATTACATGAGCTTTTGAGACGCATCATGATCCAAAATGTTCAGGGCAGTTCTATCATCCTCTAAAGTTAGCATAACTATGAAATAATCCAAAATTTCGACCGTTTCCAGTAAATACCATTCATCATGATTAGTAAGATCTAAAACTTACTACGTTTGTGATGTTGTGTGTCAGGCCATAGTAGGAAGCGAAACTATTCAGAACTTGATGTTCAATGGTACAATTGAACCTATAGAAGATCGGCGAATTGTCAATTGTACCTCATCCGATGTTTAGAATTCGCTGATCAAAAGCATTGATTTGTAATCTCCAGAGCGGATTGCCAGTGAAGACTATCTATGGACACATCTCCTCGGCCATTGTTGCTGGACAAGTACCGTGCTACACAAGTACCGGGACCGTCAAGATGTAACTCGCCAGGACCTGCTTTCTCCACTTTCTCCCCCGACTCGCATCACGATTACGACCTCCGCGTCTACATTCCGACCTTCGCCAACGTTCATTTCACTTTTTAGGATTGCTTTCTTTTCCAGTTCCTGTGACCTGTACGAACATCTAATATGTTATATGCTGTTCCGGTCCGGAGAGTAATTAGTTATTATTTGTGACATTCCTTTCGACCAAATCTTAAAGCTAGAGAATTCATAATAGAAATGTAATTCTGGGAATATTCGCTAAAGTAAACAGTGTTTGTAATATTACAGTAATGTTGCTATTCTTCTAATTTCCAATCCATAAAACTAAAGACCTTAATCATAAGTAAAGTATTCGCTACCTAGCCGTTGCTAACGATCTCATCTTCTGCTTCTTATACGTGGACCAAAAAACCTTTCCTCGTAAATAATTGAAAATTATAAACCAGGGCTTCCAAATGCACCTTCTCCTCCTTTTTATTTTGTGAATGGATATAAATTATGTTATTACCAATCTGTAGAGTTTATTTATCGACTTCATGCCCCTCCAAACGTTTGAGAGAGGAGAACAAACAAAAACCTCTATAAATTTGAAAATCAAAATAGGTGAATGAAAATTAAAGGTTTTATTATAAACCACCCAATGCTGGCAAAAGATCCAATTACTTAAAAGCACAAAAACAAATTCTGGTATATAGTGTGAGATAAATTATAGGACATAAGGCAACTTAATTGGAATGGCTAATACTATCCTATAATATTTTAAATTAAAAGTCTAAATGCAAGAAAACTATACCTCTTGCTCGTTATAATTTAATTGATAACTTACTCTACAAACTCGCCGGAAGGGGAAAAGGGTTTTATTTTTGTAATCTAATTTCAAGATGGTGAACTTTTATTATTGTGTGCCTTTTATTATGCGTTTTGAAATATAGTGCATTTAATTTGTGTACATTATTGACCTAATTCAAATAGTTTATTAATAAACGAATATGCCAATGATGTTTTCTAATAATGTTACACGCGTGTGTTAGGTGCTAATTATCAAGAAAGAGAGTAATTAATTATCTACTAGAGATTGTGTATTCCTTTTCCCTAACCAATTCACAATTACATTCCCACATTACTTTACTTCTGCAAAGAATCCATAGGTTTCCTGTAAATCAATTTAAATGAGAACCACAATTCTCCGTTGCTATTTCATCAATACATCGTCAATACGGCGCCATAGGAAAGAAAACTGTTTTACATCTTCAGAACTTATTGGTTTTATCGATCAAGATGCATATTTACATTTAGTCTATTTTATATTTTTGGGCTTTACGTATTGAATGTTAATTAGTGGTGCCCAGGTTTTAGTGATCTGTAGTAACATACAATTTGTCAATTTAATCATTCAATAGTTTCAAACAATATTTGTCTTATGTTTACTGTATTAAACTATTTATTGGTTGCTTCTCCACGCTACAGTTTCTCCATTTCCAGGATTAGCGTACAGATCATCCTAAAATCCTTTCTGAATCCGCTTGGTGCAAATGTATAGTGGTACTCAGAATCGTTTTCAAGAAGAAACAATCTTCTCTTTACTCTCCTTAGAAACAACCCATTGACTGATATTTCAATTCTTAAATAAATCTATCGTTTTATTATACATCCTACAACTATTAATCTAAGTCGACTAAGAGCAGAACTTTAAAATAATTTTACAAAGAAATCAAATATATGAAATACTCTTTACTGAGTATATATTATTACGTGCGAGAGAAGTGTATTCTATGCATACAGATAAATATTACTATCTGAAATGTATATACACACTTCTAAAGATCTAAATGCTAGTAGAACATTAGCCATTATGTAGGTGACCATCTTATACTTATATCACAGCTAATCAATTAAATAAACAGTTGTTTGACCATAACCTTTTGGATAGAGCTCTTAAAATTGATATTTTCCAAATATCATGTGACAGGTTTAGTGAGTAAGATCAAAATTGCATATCGTTCCAACAATATGGATTTTTGAAATGAGGAAAATTTTGAAGAAAATTGGAGTAATCAAATGAAAGAATCGCTGTGTTGTTAGATCAAAATCAACATTACACATCGATCAGAACTACAGATATAAGAAGTTAAAACATCTAAAGTAAGAGATATTCATAAAAAAGTATAGAAGTAAATGGTGTTCATTTTAACTTGAACTTATGCTTTGTGACATACTTGTGCATGAATACCTTTCATGTAATATAAAGACGATCGACCAGATAGGACGCCTGAACAGACTAAAAATAGTTATAAACAATTATATTGATAATACTTAAATTTTTCTAATTAATCAACAACCATACATTTCTGGAGTAAATATGATGGATAGATGATGTGATGACTATACTGACATTATATACGGAGAGAGGAAGGATGGTGAAGGGAATAAGGTGACTTGCATTTGCAGCAGATTAATTTACGGCAGCATTAAAAACAGCATTAAGTCAGTGCAAGTTTTCGAAGAATTTAGTTATCAATCTAAGTCTATAATGACTATCCTTGTCCCTTTGGTCCAAATGGCCAAAGTGTGGACATAGTGTAGTGGTGATAAACTAGTTGTGGAAACACATTAGTATAGGCTAAACCATACTCTATTACGTTATTATGTACTGAGGATGAAGTTATTAACGAAAAACAGAATATAGCATCTTTTTAGAAGGAAAACTGAGACTGTTAATGAATTTTTCTTCTTAAAGGAACAATTTGCTTAAAATCCCGGAGTGTATCTCCTATCAGAAAAGGAAGAAGTAATGTAGTTTGTTGTTTTAGAGCAACAATAACTGGTGAAAAACTCTGAAATTTTATACACATAATTTGCGGCCAGCCCTCACAATATTCAAGATGAGTATCAAAAGTTTAAAAACGGATCTGTACTAATGAATATAGTACGAGAAACATCTTTGCAGGCCTGGCCGTTTGGCTTTATTATTCGAAGTTTTGTTCGATAGAAGGCACGGGGCTTCCCAATTTGTGTTTAGGTTTTCATAAAAATTAATGAAGGCAAGAGAGTTTTCACTTCCATTGCAAGCTGCTGCTGAACCCTAACTGGGAGGACACAATAAGGAAAACCTTGTGAGTACCGGGTCACTCACAGGACATGAAGGCCTTGACGAGGACACGTCTGTGGGTCTGGCCCCGCCCCTCCACGTCACTCACTGACCGGTTGTTACGTTAGGTCTAAACGATGAGAAAAAGTGGACGATGAAATCACACCGATACCGCTCCGGGATCTGACGAGAGAGAAATCGGTCGATTGCGTGACACCGCCTTGAGGGCGTACAACGGGACATCGTCGCTCATTGGCTCCAACCACTCCTTTGTTAGTGTTTCAACTCCGATTTACCACGAAATAACGATTCCTGGGTAGAAAATGTCAACAGTTTTTCTTATCGTAATACAGTAACGTGCCTTATCATATTCACATGTGGTATCATTATTAGTGGAGCGTATATCATAAAATATTACGATTTCTCGCGTTCACTGTTGCTTTCTTTGTTCGTGTTTTATTTTTGTTTTACTGTTTTCGTACTTTACTATATAGCCTCGAGGTTTTTTAATTTTTATTAGCATGCACTTACTGTTGCCCCACATTTTGGAAAAAGTTTTAAATTACTACACTTTTTATTTATATTTTGCCAAAATTGCTTATATAACTTTGTTTATACTGCGTCTCTCTAGATCTAATGTTTGCCCTTTTAGCTATTAGAGTTACTCAAGATACAAACTTAGTCGTTTGTAGTACTAAGTAAAAATTTCAACAAACATCACCCAATTTCTGAATTTCGTCTACATGTATACCATTATTTGAATTTTAACATATCTAAGCTCAGTCGATTTCAAATGCACGTACATCCATATCTAAACTACTTTTACAGTTTTTACCAAACAGATATTTAAACTAAGAACATGGATATTTCTAAATTTGCTTTTCTTGTATTATTAAAAAAATTTCATCAAGCTTCAAAATAGTTTGTTTTACTTGGAGTGTCAATTATTTTTACATTTTAACATCATAAGAGAAAATTAACATAGGCCTACATAAGGTAGATTCCTGTAACAGCAGTATAAAGTCTATTTTCAAATATTAGCTTTATTTACATTTACAGTCTACAGTAATGTGTACAAATTACAATCATTTTAGAACTTTTTATGTTTGAAACGAAACAAAATTATCTGATGCAATAATACAAACATTATGAAAATGGGTTCGAACCATTTGATACTAATTAATTTAATATTGGGAAATTGAATGATCACATTGTTGTTTAAAATAGGCGTTTAAAATTAATAATTTTGAAGGGCAATGTTTCAGGGTTATTTGAATGTATCCAGTAACTTCACAACCAGAGAGCGAATAGAGAGCATCAACAACGCGAATGCCAGGTTCAAGTGCCGATACGGTATATAAACACGCTGTCTACCGTATCGCATCCGGATGTGAATCATTTGAAAACTAGCCCCGACTTCCGTAACCATTCGCTGTTAAAAACAAAAAGTCTCTTTATTTTTATAGTAATATTATATACGGAATCAAAAACTTACTAAATCTAAATTTATTAAGATAAAATAGAGAATTACATTAGTGAGATCGTTCCTGACAGGAAACTCTAAAACCAATGTTTATTTTATCAAATGATCTTGTGGCTAGATTGGATTCGCCTTTGCAATTGTCGAGCGAATTCCATTGTTAAAAACTCTTGCACAAAGAATACGAACCAAACATTAGATTTCGTTGAAAATGTCAACAGTTTTAAATCAATGCATCGCGTCGTTTGTAAGCCAAGATATATATATATGTAAATAAATATCTGTAATTGGGTATTATTTACAAATTACGGAACATTTGACAAATATGTGTTTGGCACTTCTTAAGCAATGTTATATTTCCTTGAGTTGTATATTTCAAACAGGTAACACCAAAACAAAAATAGCGTACGTATTAAGTGTTATTAAATTATTATTATTCAAGATCATAATCGCCCTGTTAATGCAACCATTATCACTTAATATAGTTATAATAATTTATATCTTTCCAGGTTCAGAAATACATAATAAAACTATTTTTACTGGCTAATATCACGTATTTTGTAATAATTGAAAACAAAATGTCCGAAGAACCTTTGGTTTCAGCCAATACCACCGAAAACATCAGCATAACCGCCCCAGTCACGACATTCGGGGGTTGATTTATTATTTAACGCTTTCCTTTCCCCACATCTGAACGCAGTTTCCTTCACAGAAAGAGATATGACCGAAGTGTTTCACGTCTGCAGAAGTTTGAGACCTGTAAACATAACTATGTTTTTTTATTGTTAATTGTCTAATAAATGTTGAATACCTGCAGCTAATTAAGAGTGGCATATTTGATTCTTAATTGACCTTTAATACCAAGATTTTAGGTACATCATAACACATAAAATACATTTGATACAGTTTAAATCTTCGTTAGTCTATCGTGTTTTGTTTTTCAATAAAGTAATTCAGAAACAAAAACAGAATGTAGCATTATAACAATGCTTGATGTACTGTACCTAACGGAAAGGTAACTTCAGCAGAATATCAAAACCGTTATTGTATTCCGATAAATATTCCATTAATGTTACATTATTCAGTGATAATGATGATATAAACAAACTAATCGCTAAAATTCAAAAGCATCCGACCTTCACAAAAGATGGAAATAAAAAACGGTTATTCTCGGACAATTGCCGAAAGAATGGTGGGTGTATTGATAACTGCACCTTTAGTACTTGAAATGTACAGTAACACGGTAGTCACGTGGGACCGCTACAATACAACAGCTGGTTACAATAGAGTCAACTGGGATTGGTCAATAACCTCTGCGTTGCGGTCGCTACATAACCTCAAATCACAACTCCAACGCCTCATTTAACCACTACAGGTTCTAATTAATTTATAATGTTGTTTCTATCATTTCAGCTTTTCTAATTAGTATTTAGGTACCGAAAGACAGTAGAGATTCATTATTACTGTATGTATGGTTAGTTATTTTTATCTACAAATATATTTAAATCTTTATATTTATGCACAACAATTTGTGCTTATCCTGAAATTATTTTATAAGATATTCAGATCGTCCTAAAAAGAACCACACCAAATCGCGAGCCGAAAGCCCAAACACTCAATTTATTGTTGTAACCTACGTTGGATTCACATTCGGTAGTAGGGGATTCAGCATTCGAAACCGACGTTTTAGGGTAATTAATTGCAACACAACTCTTCATTTCTCATGACTTGCAAAGATGTGATCTTTAGTAAGCTACATTAGTAATTGCAATTCAAATGAGTTAGTATTTATTTATGAATTAAAAACTAGTAAAATAGATTGTCAAATGGTATTGTAAATTGAGGTTCGAATAGTGCTGGACAGTTTTTAGCTATCCAAAGTTAACCTTTATTCTTAGCCTTGGTTCTTCTTCAGGTCATCTAGGATGATTCTGGTGAGGAACACTGAGATATTTTTGAGAAGATATTTTTTCCTACTCGAGCGGAGCACCCAGTAAACTGAATCTTGTTACACTCTCCACCGGGTTGGTGTTCCGAATCTCCCCCTTATTCTATTTTACAAAATCTTCGTAAAGACCAGTGGCCTATAAAGACAGGTAAAATGAGGCTTATAAAGGGATGGGCCTTACCTTAAAAAAGCCTGTCTATTATCAAGTACCGGTACCTTGCTATCTGTCGGTGGGATCTTTTGACTAGCATGTTGCGTATGGAACACCTTTTTCTGGCAAGGGAACCTTCTTGCAATTTCTTATCAGGAATATCGCCAAGCATTTAAATTGTCCGGCTGGATACTCCTTTGATAAGTTTAATTACGATATTGTAAGTCTTAATGATACAGATAAACCCTTAATAATTAGCGTGGAAGGAGACTTGTCTAGATGTAGCTGAGTGATTTATTTGGCAAAGGTTTCACTTGATGTTAGCTCATTAGCCTTCTGACTTACTTCGAACCCACTTTTCCCAGCACAGATTTTCACGTTTGTCGAGGCATTCGGCAGAGTTTCTATCCGGTGTTAGCACCCCACAAGTAGCCAACACTTGGCTTCTTGTCTAGTCCATCTAATCTAACATCAGGTGTAGAAAATGTATTTGATTATGTGCATAATTGTACAATCTTCACTGAAATATTGAAATAAACACAGCAATGTCCTTGTATGTATAGTGCAATTACACTGGCTACCTTTGTCGACAATTTGTCCTAACCGATGGGTTACGAATGATTCGCCGCTTGGGAATTCCGCCCAAGGCATTATTTCCTACCGCAAGCTATTACTATCTGAAACGTCACTTACTTATGATTGGATAACTGTTTTCGATTCGACGATTTGATACGTATAAAGCAAAGCCTGAATATGATGGTCCAGTCGCTCAGTGGTTTATACATCATCATAAAAAACCATTTTATAATTAGCTTGACAAATACATTTTTCTTGATATTTCAATGAAATTGGCGCTAATGTAAAGAATGCCCCACAAAAAGGTATACGGGTTTGGTTTACAATTGCTTGCTCTTTCCTCCACCTGTCGTTCCGAAAACCCACACAGTTTTTAATGAAGGTAACAAAATCCTGACG
Source organism: Homalodisca vitripennis (assembly GCF_021130785.1). Taxonomy (NCBI): domain Eukaryota; kingdom Metazoa; phylum Arthropoda; class Insecta; order Hemiptera; family Cicadellidae; genus Homalodisca; species Homalodisca vitripennis. The sequence goes on from NC_060207.1 coordinate 54,860,298, forward strand.
TGATAACTACAATCTATATATATAAAAATGAATGTTTGTATGTTTGTCCTTTATGGAATCGTGAACTATTGGACCGATCATGATGAAAATTTGTACGTATATGTATTTTTCCACGGAGAAGGTTTATAAGCTATGCCCATCCCTTTCCCGATTCAGGATTCCGCCCCACTGGTTACAGAAATACCCATAAGAAATGCATTGCAGCAAACATATGTTAACGTCTTTTCAAATTTTTAATCAGCTGTTCTTTGTAAACATATATTACACTTATAGTTTTAAAGCATAGAGTAAGCTTAAGAGAAACGACAAATTTTGTTTAAACTGTTTTTGCAATCACTGTTAAACATAGACTTTACTATCCAGATAATACAATTCAAATTTGACGTAAAAATTCACCTTTAACTGCAATATTTATTTAATATAAACCATGCTCATGCTTGATCAGAAGAGTAATGCAGATATCATAATTACTATCTTACGTTGGCTACAAATATAAAGAATGTTATAAAATCAACCTTAGTTGTTTTTTTTTGACAGAAGTATGGTTCTCAAAACTCCGTGTGTACATATTCTCTCGATCGAGACAACAAAGCAAGCTCAATCGTGGCATCGGAGATATAACTAATTTAATCTAAAATTTATTATAGTAAAAAAAAAATTTACTAAGTAATATAAGGACTTCGGTTCTTAAGATTTGCGTGCGAAGCCGTGGGTAACAGCTAGATAGAGGCAGGAATATGGTAAATACCTTCATAATACGCCCAAGAGGCTCACGATGGAACGACTATCAATTATCTCAGCAATGTTTAGAATGTGATAGAAAAAGAATAAGTGAATATAGTGTACTGTTTTCAACGGGAAATTGCGTGCGAAGCCGCGGGCAACTTTTGCAAAAAATTATTGAAATGCGCAGCAAAGCGCGCCGGGCCCGCTAGTTCTATATAAAAGACAACAGTTCCTATATAAAAAAGATGAAAACTGTAATAAAGATGATTAAAATAAACTATAGCACTTAGTGTGTTGTTATTAAAAATAAACATTCTGATAGGTCTACTGATTTAATTTGTTACTACCTAAGTTAAAAGTAAAAGCACTCTCAGTAACAAACTTCAGATCATGCCAAAAGTTACTTATACAATTTAGAAAATAAATTCGTAGGTGGCATAAAAAGTTTCTTTTCAATATCGAGTTTCGATATTCATTATTTTGAAGTCTAGGGGTATGTACTTGCTACTTTGAGTACCCCCATTAGAAAATGTCACAGTAAAACACGAGATGGATGTAGCCAATCCGATAATTTAGGTGCATTTTGTAAAAGGTGATTTTTTCGTAACAATTTCTGCTTTGAAGATTTAGGAACTTCCATTTCAAGTTCTAGTTTCTCAGTGGTGACGTCTTACCTGATAACCGAGCAACGAAATCCTAAAAGAAGCACTTAAAAGAATTAGACAATGTCTTATGTTATGTTTTATAGTAGTAATTGTTTATAGTGTTTATGAATTAAACTGATGTTAGATTTAAATACGTGCCTAACAATTATCTATAATACTCCAACACGGTAGGTTTTATAAGCATTTTTTTTTTGTATTTCCCGTCGTCTTTTTGTTCCACAAACATCAGAAAATGTTAATTTTTATAAATCATCTCTTGTACTCTGATTAAAAAACGTGCAGTGTCTCGAAATAATCTGTATAGGACTGAGGAAGTCAATAGAAAATTCACTGGTATTGATTTAACTTCGTGAGACACTCAGTATCATCACAAACGATTAGAGGTTTGTTTATCTGTGGTATCATGGAGTGTTCAGTTCTACTTGTTTAGTTTGCGTAATTTTTGTTTGTGCCTCACTCCCCCACACATTCTCTTATCTGGTCATGTATATTCTACACTAAGTTGTGAGCGTGGGTTTAGTGGTAGACTGATCATTCTCACATGGGCAGTGTCTTAGTTATCAATCTTGTAGTCCATTATACGAGAACACCATTGATTGAGGTTATGACTATGATGTACGTGTAGAGAGAATAGTAGTCAATTGTGCATGTGCAGTGAGTGTACTGACAATACGGTACCGGTACAGTCTGGACCGCAAATTGACTCACGTAGTAAATTGCACCCATCGCATCCATAAATGCAGCTGCTTCCGGATCAAATGGTGTTAATATTTCATATATTATAGATTCCGTCTCATATTGGGACAAAATACAAGTACAAAATATTGGTTTAAGAGTATATAATATTTAAAAATATTTCAAGTGTATTGAAATGCACAGAACAATCTCACAATATTGTTACTGCTGAAGCATGTTGGTAACTATTGTAAGTTTAAATTAACATTTTCCAAGTTTTTTTTGTTTGTTTTTAGTTACTTTAATACAAAAACGTTATGCGAAAATATTAATAAAAGACTAATTAATCTTATTTCAGCTTAGCCTATCACCAAGCACCGCTTTATGTTGTTTAGTTCCCAAAACTATGCTTTTACTTATTTCTGACATGATTTCGCAAGAACTGCTAGAGCTATGGTGACCAAACTTTATCCACAATTCTATTTACCGTGAAAGATATACGGTATATTATAAATATTACCGTAAATTAATGCTAATGTTATAGTTCTATATGTTTAGTAAACATTAAAATAATAAAAATGTTGCAACCAAATGTTACCTATAACATGTTTACTGTAAAAAATTCTAAGGTCCTCGTTATACCCTAAAGTCTGTCAATCCAATCGAGTACGTACGCTAGGACTATAGGCTACAAAACATAAATATAATTCTGATTATTGGTCCTAGTTACTATCCTCAATAATACATTGAGAAATTGATTGTCTTTACTTCTGCATTTCATCTTTTCTGTACTCGCGCATTTTCCTTTTTAAAATACTTTACCCCTGCTACTTCTTGAGATTACTAAAATTGAAATCGAACTACACCTTTCAAACTTTTGACGACTCGTTTTTGTTTTAATTTACAGTATGTACATATTTTGATAGTTTCGTGAATTCCGTGAATCAGTAGTTTAACTTCTGTCAGAAGTTTCCATTATTAAAAACCGCTTTCAAGAAATAATAAGGAACAATATTGTATCAGTCGTTAAAGCCTCTGTGTGAAGATGAAATAGAGTGCATAACTAACCATGCCCTCATCGTAAGCTCGGTAATTCAATAGTTAATCCGTCGACAAGGCAAGGGGTCATAAAGCAACAGTTCTCGGTATCAGCCCCAGCTGATCGATCGTCTACCCGCTAACGGATACAGTGCCCCCGATCGTGATGTCGAGTTTGCGAGGGAAGACAAGTATTACATTCCTGGCAGTCTTTACCGCTGTTGCCAACGCGTGAACTGCACGTCGCGTCGTGTCTCGCCGGGTCGTGCGACTAATATTCCTCCTACACTCGTACACTGTATCATGTACCTTATATATATACCTATTTTATTTTACCTATATACCTATTTCTAAACTATTCGAAAAATATTAAGTGTTCACAACAGAGGAAGCCACCTTTCATTTTCAGTTTACTCTATTCATTTCCGACATTGTTATATAATACTTGTTTCAAAAATAGTTTACATCCGGGTTGCAGCGTATTATATGAATTAATTACACAGCTTCTCGCCCAGAAGGCAAAATGTTGTTATCTCATTACATATACACATTCAAGCCTTATACCCCTATATACATTTCGTAAGCCTGATGTCAAATGTTAAAAGGACAATAACTTTGTTGTTAAGAGTGGAGTAATTTTTGTAGTAGATTGAACGTATCAAAAGTGGTCAATTATCGAGATAAAATGACATTGAGCTTTGTTTCGAAGAGGCTACCTAACAACACCTTAATGTTGCACATTAAAATATATTATAAACAAGTAGTTAGTTTTGGGATTGGTTGCAGAAGAGAAACAATATTGTTCATGCTCCTTACCAAATGTAGCGAGTTGTGGAGTTATCTATTTGGCGTAATGTGGCAGTATTGTTGTTTTGGAATAGTGTAAAACACCAGCCTGGAACAGCTTGTAATATTTACTTCAGGCTGAGAATAGGTTATTATATTTTCCTGAACTGAGATTCGAGGCAACGACTCCATAATTTCAGAAAATGGCAAAGATAAGTTGATAATGCCAATTTACAGTACAAACAAAAGGCCTATTTGTAATTACAGCTTATTGTAACAGACCCTGCCGAGAGCTATTGCATGCAGTCTACGTGGATTAAGGTGGAGTGAGTAACGCCCCGTCACAAGTGCTTTATTTATATCTTATCAGCTGCTCTGTTGTTATCTTAACTGCCTTCCAGAGTGCTCGTCCGGTCCTATACTTTCCACCTCCCACAGGCTGATGCAGGTTAACCAACATAACATTTTTGTCCGATTATCTGTGACATTCTGTAGTGCTCAGCTGTGGAAAACAAATCACAGCTGTAAAGTGTCCAAGATTAAGACATATATTAATATTCTTTATGTAAAAAATAAACTTCATTCAGGGTTTCATTCTATTCCCAATGTATGTATATTGTACTGTATAAAGTAATGTATGGTTAATACTTTGTTAATGATTTATTTATAGTATAAATCATTACACAGAGTTTCCGAAAAGGTTGCCCCTATAACATATGTAAATAATCTGTTGATATCTAATTTTACATATAAATTACATTACATAAACAAATCCCATTTGTTATTAAATCATAGTTAAGTTACAGATTTCAACATTGTACACAATATCTCTGTAAGTCTCAACTAGGAGATACTACGACTAGTTTTTGGGTGTTTTTTTATATATCAGAGACACTACCTTAAAATACTCTTACGGATAAAAAAAAGAATTATTTTATTTCACGACGAAGGAATTTTTTTATGTTTTTCAAGTAGTCATTTTGTACTATTTGTAAATAGGCACATAAGGAAACGGGTGAAGAACGATTTTAATAGTGTACAGTATGTACGTAAATTAATATAAATGGAAATAGGACCATTATAATTCTTTTTTTTTAATTGAGGAAAATAATTGTATTATATTATATTAATGAAATATGATTGAAAGACTTTGTAACAATAATAAACAGCATGTGACTCCTTAAAGCCACTAGTAGTATATACTCTAAACGTAACATCTTTATCCGATTTTCTGGGACCTGGTTAAAAGATGGCCCAAATTACTTATCCTAAAGGACTTTTAATTATTATATATATTTGTTTTAATTAACCCAACTGCAAACCGATAAACCATTTCAATTGTTTCCTCCTTCCAACCCACCTAACTACCAATTGGAAAACCCAACGAGAGTACATCTGACTCACATGCTGCAGTGAGGCGGTGCTACTAATGTCTACTAGATATGAAGTGTCTACTGGAGATAGCCTTACGATAGCCTTGACAGATCACAGATAACACAAATGAGAAAAAGCATAATTGTGTAATTTTAAAATTATTTGAAAACGGCGAGGCGACAGAGGTCATTGTGAAAAGCCTATGTCACGCAGAAAAAAATAATTACTTTTATTTTAGTTGTTAACCACTTCCACAATGTTAAAATCACTTCTTTTTTATACAGATTTGTATTACTGCATTTCTTAAACACATTCCTGAATTGTAACGTCAATCAGGTGGGAATTTCAGAAAGAAAAGTGACAGTTGAAGTGTAGAAAGACATGTAGATGAGGGTCATGATGTTGTCGTTTTAAAGGCTATTTGCGCAAGACGTTAGCTCTCAAACAGAATAAAAGAAAGACTCACTTTGCAGGGAAAGAGCCCAAGGAGCCCTTAAATGTGGAAAGGAACTTTAAATAATATAGCAGCCCGTAACTTGCCTTCCCAGCCGTTGAGACTGTACCAAGGGACTTACATCCGAGTCAGCTTTCTCCTTGTTAAAACTAGTTTGTAATCTTAAAGTCGTTGTTTCAACTGGCATTTAAAGAAACAGTGGATAGGTGATGGTAAATATTATATCACGATTTTCATTTTACAGCTCAATAGTAAATGGCTCTAAAATTTAATTTTGTATTGAACAATACGCTGGCTTCTGTGATTTTAGATGTGGGTAATGATTTGTCATTGGTGATAATAATAATAAGAAAAGCATGTTTATAAATATGTAATGTAAAATTAATTCTAATTTTAAAATATAACTTACAAGTTACCGTACTAATTCTGTTGACAAAGTAGGATTACCTAAAACTGTTATAACTTGCAGTTGTGTTATTTTTTTGTGTTAGAATCAGTTGTGAATTTCTTTATATATTCTGATAAAACTCCAAATTTAAAATTTACAACTGGTACGTACTATTGCATTACATATAAATTCCGTATTAAGAAACATAATTTCCATATTAAGATACGATCATTTATCTTTAGTCATATAAACCTTTCCTTTTCATTCCCTTTATACATCTAAATTTAACCTAAAAGTTCATGAATAAAACTGTAACGATGAAAAACAAAATTTACATTGTCTTAAATATATGCTTGTTACTCTATATGTATGTGTGTTTTTTATGTAGATTTTGTATACAAAATCGGCCTATTGCAATCGGTGTTCTCATTGTAACATTTACGGACAATCTCTACATAACTTCACCGGACTTGATCCCCAGAGCACACACATATACAAAGTTAAAAATATTACTTGTAAAAAACAAAAATAGTAAAGATATTCTCAATGAAACGTTGTAAAGATTAAAGAGAACTGCTAAAATTCTATCTGAATTTCTAATCTACCGACAACTGTAGTAGCTTATTACTAATTGGCTGAAAATCAGCTGATATTATGGTAGTTAGTGGATTTATAATAACTACCGGAGCACCTCAATGTGCATTATAGAAGTCGGCTGTTTTAAACTAATAAAAATAGTTTCATAAGATGTAGCCTAACATTAGACATTTATGAGCTAGGTGGTGTGGTGTGTAGTAGGACGCATTCCATATTCACAAGAAGCAGATGTACAGTGTAGCAGCTTTCTGTAGATACGAGATAAGTTTAAATAATATAGAGGAGTGTACACCACCACTAAGACATGCGAATAAGGTGATAAGTTTTTTGTTCTCTTAGGACAAGAAGCTTATAAATTGAACCTAGTCCTATAAGGACCTTTGCGCTGCTACCGGTGTGACAGGATATTCTGCATGGGTAAGGTTGGTGGTAGGGGCCACCTTTTATCGAGATCCATGAGGAAGAATTTTGGGCACTAATCTCAAGTCATGTTTCCTCGAAAGAAGGGGAAGCCAGCCCTGAACCAGCCTCCTCAGTCAAAACAGGCAGGAGGTGGCACACCCTTGTGTTCAGGCTAGCAAGAACCTCTGACACTTAGAGAACGAACCCCACCAACTCCAACCTATCGGATTACCCTTGCATCCCAAAATCTCGACATTTGCGTATATGCCGCTCCTGGACATCCATAAGGTTGCCCAGATTTAAGTGACACATAGGTTTTTGCTGTACCCAGTTGTAGGTTCAACTGGAAGGTATACACAAGCCAGAAATTATCCCTGCAGGGTAAGCTGATAAGTTGGTCAGTGAATGTTATAACCAAACACCTGATATTACGTTTACTGAGAATATCTGTCCGAGCGACAATATGTTTTAGTAATCAACTGTTTTATACTAAACAAAATTACTCTCAAGTCAGCAGGCCAGAGCCCTATAGTCAAATGTTTTTTTAAGTCTACAAAAGGCCAGTAAGTAATAAAAAAACTGTTCAATTACTTACTCGTATTGTAATCACTCACTTGTTACATGTTAGTTGTAGTCAAAACATTGAAGACAATAAAAATAAAGATACATTTTTACCTAGTCAACTAGTGATCCAAATTATTTTTAAGACAGTCTTTTACTTCTGAAATAATAAATATCATAGGAATCTGTCAAGATATTGCATGTTAAATCTAATATTATAAAGGTTTAGAGAGAAACTGAACTCCAGTAGCAATAAAACAATGTCAGACACAAATTCAAAGATTGTTATTGGTGAACAATTCAAGGAATTTCACCTCTGCAGATTCCAGCATACAATTCCAGTCGCCCTTCCACCTTTTAACTTATTATTAAAATTATCTTAAGTTTTATCACAGGAGAAAATGAAAAATAATGTGGTTTGTAAGCGGATAAATTGGTTTGCAAGTTGATTAGATTAAAATAATTAGTCGACATTTTTTGTGTTTATATGAACTAGAAGAACTGATACATTTTTATATTTCATTCAAGGAAAGAATATTCAATGAAAGCGAAATATTATCACTCTTGAAAATGTATCTTTCTTAATAATTTACGCTCCGTTATTAGCCGCTATAAATTTTAACTGTACAAATAACCTCCATAACAATAATGTTACCCGTTAAAATTCCTCAGTGTCAAAATTAAAAGCCAACACAATTAGGATGTATTATAGTAATCGTTATAAGATCATCTAAAATACGTACTCCATACATAAATTAAAATATTATATTTAATTATTTGAATTTTTCTTCACTATAAATAAGGAAAGCTGGATTATAAAATGAGTATCTACTATTGGTACAAGTATTATATTGATAATTTTAAGTAAAATTATTTTGTAAATGTTGGAGTTTTATTGTAATGTTTGACAGAATATATTAAATTAGGAGCCCACATCCAATTTGCACTGTATAGTTTGTCCGCTATATCAAGAGCCCCAGAGGATTACAATGCGTATTTACACCCGAACGCGCACACATCGTCACGCGCAGCCCGGCCTCCTGACATCACTGACTCACTCACCTGAGTGTAGATGACTCACATAGTTGGCCTGTCTACTTGTATCATAAAATATAATCCAAACACGAAATATGATGATATTCCTGAATTATCTTAAAAACAAAGACTATTAAGATTATAAATACTCTTAATATACGCCAGGAGTGCCATAGGCATTTTGTATTTGGACTCTATTATCATGAAATAAAATGCAGAATTTAAATATTAAAGGAATATTTACTTGACATAAAAATGTAAAAATTACCAGTTTTGCAGACAAAGCCTAGTATGTGCGTTATCGAAGCAGAAGTGGCGGCTGGTAGGCCGGGCTGCGCGTGTGGCGGTGTGTACGCGTCAGGGCGCGAGGGTCGCTAAATCCTCAGAGCTCCTGCAATATACAAATACAACCAAATAGTTTGTGAAATCGAGGAATTTCCTCTCAAAAAGAAATTTATCGTCAGAAATTTTGACACCGAATTAAAAACTAGCGTGCGTGATTTTTTTTTTCTTAAGGGAAGTAGATTTCACAAAAACCTATGGTATGTCCTTATACAATACAAATCAGTTCTAGTCTTCTAAATTATATATGTACTATAATATACATGAATATAACCTGGTGGATATTTACTGATTGTTCGATGTGATGTTGCAGCCAGGACAGGGAACAGCCCTTCACGTTCCAGCTTGGGGTGGGCCAGGTGATCAAGGGTTGGGACCAAGGCCTACTGGATATGTGCGTAGGTGAGAAGCGCAAACTGACCATCCCTCCAGAGCTGGCATACGGCGACCGTGGAGCTGGCAGTGTTATACCAGGAGGTAAGCAACAGTTCAGCCATTCCTAAAGTTTCAGACATTATTCAGAGTGAGTTTGAAGAATAGACGATATAGTCTTGTTCAGTCTCTTTACCAAAAGTTCAAGATTGAATAGCCTTGGTTTGTTCTTGACTGGATTATAAATGGCTGATAATTAGTTATCTGGAGATTCAAAACAACCTACTGAATTAATTTCTCTTTGTTTTAATTATCTAGTCCATTAACTTTAACTCTCTTTTTATTTTCTCTGTAACCAGAATAACATTTTTATCAGCTTTATTAATGTAATATTGTACTGACTTTTCCTCCTTCTTGTATACTGAACATTTTTATTTGATCCGAAGTAGTTTTGTTACCAGTATTATTCAATATCTGCTTAACAACTTAGCAAGCATGAAATTCGATACTAAAATCCTATAATATGCAGTGACAATAGATTCCAACTGATCCACAAAAGTTTTGATAGTACCCTAGCTATGGTGAGAAGGGTTTAATTCCTACTTTAAATTCTTGTAATTCCTTATGGAGTGATGATAAAAATATTGTACTTTATGGTCTTGAAAAAAAATTTTGGACTTTAAAGTGAACATAAAATATTTTCCCAACGAAAAATCGATTGCACCGCCTTCTATGAATATAGCGTAATCTAAGAAATATAAATTAGGCACTGCAACTAAAAATTTAAATTAGAGATAAATAACTACGGTAAAGCTGTGTCAGAGTATGTAATTCTAATGAATTCACTGCTAAGAGAACTGCAAGTCTGTGGGTCACAGTGACCAACTAGAAGAACCACTAGCGGACACTAGGTTAGATCTGTGGTTCAAGGCCAACAACAATGATTATTGTGATTGCTTTTCTGTGATGTCAACAATTATACTCAGAATAATCTCGAGGTTTTACATTTACCAGTAGAAAGATTAACATTGTCAGCATTCTCATAATACTAATTAATATTCCATATGATCACCAAATGTTGCCTATTATAGTAAGGGTAAATACACTACAGGCTAACACAAAGTCTAAACTAGTTTGCCACAATTAACACAAACCGTTATGGAAACAAATAATTTCAAGAAAACAACAGCCAGTAATTTACTTAGTAATGTGGCATTTTGCAGACTTCTAAAGTTGCAAAAAGTTTACTTTAAAATGCAAACCTTAAATATGTAGTTAAAAGACTCATGAGCAATAGAATAATACAAATTCAAGATATCAGAAAAGAAAACCCAGTTAAAACAACAAACTTTGGTAGATACAGACGACAAAAGTAAAATTTATCAAAAACGTTGTAACACAAAGTAACAGAAGAAGGGAATAAATTAATTATAAAAACAGGCAGAATGTACAAAAAAGGTGAAAACTATGTAAAAATAAATCAGAGAAGATTATATAAATACAATTGAACCAGTGACTTTGAATGAAGATCATGCATTGAGTCAGTTTTAGTTTTTAATTTAGTATTAAGAGCACAGAATAAAAAATTAATATATTAATAATGCACAAGTTTGAATTACACTTTGTAATAAATCAAACATTATTTTTATAATTAAAAATAAATTTGTAAATCTGTTACTAAGCGCTATAGCCGAGGAAAGTTTAGATTAAGAGAAAATTAGGAAACGTGTTGAAATTCACTAAATAGGCAGAAACATTTGTTTACATTTAAATTATAGAAAACATTAAATAATTATACAGTGCTTAGTCAGTAGTGTAATGCAGATTACTAACTAAATTTTATTTTTTATTGCACCAGGGAAAAGTACACCATCGAATGCATTGCAAATACTATTTTTTTAAAGCTGTTATAAAATCCACCTTAATGAACAAATGTGAGAATGTTCGCACATAAGATAATAGAAACTGGTTGGCTCTCTAGACATTGCATGTTGCATTTTTACTGTAGGTTGAGGAAAACATAGGGACACACATTTCTCTTCTTGTAATGGAAACAGAACACAAGCGATGGAAGTAGATGTTTTTTTTATCAAAGTACAAATTAGTCTATTTAGGCTTATCATGCACATACCGTCTTGATCGGGGGAAAAAATGAAAATTAATGATGGCACCAGAAATATAAAAAACCGGAAATAGAAACTTTTTATTCTAAGTTGAATTCCAAAACCCACATATGTATTTATTTTCTTGGTCAGTGCAACAACGTAAACTCAACCTTGGAACCGTAAATAAAGAAAACCGGTAGTGAACAACAAAACGTCAAATAGAACCAGCCAAAACTGTATTTAAACTTCTAATCTCTTAACCATGGATACGGAAATAGCATGCATCTTATGTCTACTTCTGTTTAAAAAATATCATAGGTCATCATATTGCATCATAAATGCTTTCAGTAAGTAGGCTACGACCTTCAATTTTGATAATTGCGTGTGAAGACACGGGTAAACAGCTAGTTGTACAATTAATGAATTGAATTGAATCTAAGAGATGTTGGTATTACAACAATATACTTTCCTTCAATTTCTAATGATTGCCATAAGTATGTATTTGTTGCATTCTACTGTTCTCCATTCATATGTAAAATACTAATTTTGTGCACGTACTATATACAAATTTGTTCTGTCCCAGTAATAAATTTAAATACCAATACATGTTCCTTTTATGTACTAGTATTTTAGTACATTTACTACTTTTATTATAGTCTATAATATTCTTTTTGTATTTGTTTTATTTTATTGATGATTATTACATTTTTAATTTCATTACGTTTATTGATCCATTCATTGATACAATATTGAATGTATTCCAGGAGCGACACTGACATTCGAAGTGGAGCTGATCAACATTGGAGACTCAGCACCGACGACAAACGTGTTCAAAGAGATTGATGCTGACGAGAACAAGCAACTGTCGCGAGAGGAGGTGAGCGAGTACCTGAGAAAGCAGATGGTGGCAGCGGGCGAGAGTGAGGCCAGCGACGAAGTCAAACAGATGCTGGAGGACCACGACAAACTTGTTGAGGAGATCTTCCAACACGAGGATAAAGATAAGAATGGGTTCATCTCACACGAAGAGTTCTCCGGTCCCAAGCACGATGAGTTGTGAGCCACTGCCGAAGAGTCCTTAGCTCAAAACCTGTTAATATTGTACATATCAACTACAACGAACAGGAGCAAACTTCCTATCTTGTAGCGTGATCATTGACTTTTATTTCAACTGCATATATTTTATCTATTTTTTACTAAAGTTGTTGAAGGAAGTAGCTTCAAATATTTATACCACGTTTTGTTTCAAAAGTAGCAATATAAATTTGATACAATTCTACTTGTGTTTTTGTTTTATAAATTATAAATTTGAAAATATTATTTATGTTATGTCAGATATCTATTTGAATCCTGTGTGATAGTAATTTTTTACATAAATATAACTATTGTAATACATAACTAATGGAATATACTATTACATTTGAATGTGCTTTTAATTAAAAACCTATAAAAATTTAACAACCATATCGAACAAAGTGTAATGCAAATAATTAATTTTTTTCGTTAAAGTTTGTAAAAGTTTACATTAATTTTTGCAATCTAGTGTCATTTATAATTTATAGTACAAGTTTCGTGAAACACATATGTGCTAACGATTCAAGTATAATATCAAACTGTTACATTAATATACGGGTACTAAACTTTATATACGCATTTACAAAGTATTCCGAAAATAATAAGTAAATATTCAACTAAGAGTTATGTAGCTGTGTTTTTAAAACACAATCTAAAGAAGATTGTTACTACTGTATCTAAAATGAAGAACTTCATTCCTGTTTTGTATGTAAAGTTTCAACTTAAGACTGTTTTGCTATATTTAAATAATTTTATACAGTGTAAAAATGTACTTTAGATGTAGCTTGTGATAAGTGTATAATAAGAGGATTGTGTTGTTAAACATGGTTACTGGTTTAATAGATTTTGTTACTAAAACTCCTTTCAAAGGCTCAAACCACTCAGTGTACTTTATTCATCCTTTCCAGTGCTTAAGTTAAGTGCTTCTGCCTTTGTACATTGAAACGTAATATATTGCGTTGTAAAATGAATAGTACATTGTTGGGTACTAGAAGATATGTTGCGTTGGTAAGTGATTTGAATTTGTAAATATAACAACATTATTGACAAAGATAATATCTACCACAAGAAGTAAAAATGAAGTGTGTGTGTGTTCATTGCATATTTAACTCTTGGGGACTATACTAAAATAAGAAAAATAAGTAAGAGTTTTCAAACACAACTGTCCAAAGTCCCCAAGTATCATGTGCATTCCTAGAATTAAAACTAGGGGTAGCAAAACATAATCGCTCAGGTTGTAGCATTTTGAAATGGAAAAGATAAATGAAACTAAAATTTTAATAAAACTAAGAAACACCCAATCTAAGAAAACTAGAGGTCTCTAATCCTACTCTCTCAAATTTGGTAACCAATTAAATTTGAATTGTTTTATACAACCCCTACAGTTTAAGTTACATTTAAAGTTATTATAATATAATAAGTTATATGATAAGGCGCATCAATCATTCACTCACTAGTTATTTTGAGAACTTGCGTCATAAAATCATAAAGCAAGTTTTACAAGAATCCACAACCATGATTAACATAGCATTCATTAGGTTTTCCAAAGCTCATTAGGAAGTCCTGGGAATACCAATAGCTGGTTTTGCTATGTCATCTCTTATTGGTTACCAGTTAGTATATAAGACTCATTCAGTCCAGGTACTAGTGGACATGTGTGAATAAGTTCAGTGTTATAGATGTTTTTTTTCAAAATATTTTTGGTCAAGAGCAATTGAAACAAAAAACATAAAAGATGTTTCATATGTGTTTTAGGATATAATGAAAGATGTAATAAATGTCAAATATAAAGCTCCTAATCTTTTACATACAGACAAATGGTTTAAAGTTGAAAATACAGAACTGAATAAAGTATTGAGAAAATACAACATACAAATTTATAACACTTAAAATAAAGAAAAACCTAGCATTGTCGAGAGATATAACAGAACTCAAAATATAAGAATGAAAGTTATTTTTGGCCTAAAGATGATGAGGATAAAGATCCAGAATAATAGTTATTAGATACAGTTTTCATGTATTCATGTATATTCAACCAGAAATTCTATTAAAACCAAGAGATTTAAAAGGAACATTTAGATATTTCTTAAAAATATAAATTATCTGAAGATATAATGGATTGAATATTATTATTAATTCCAATTGGTATAACATTGCAAAACATCAAAATTTATCGTGTGATTTTATTAAAGAAAATATCTATTATCAATTTATAGACTATTTCTATTATTTGTCTTTATCAACACTTGAATCCAGAAATGTTTGAACAATATAAAGACAGTAGATTGGAATAGTGTTATAGGTCATAGTGATTGTCCTTGCAAACTTTATTGAAATATGTAGCTGAAATTGCAAACTTTAAAGAGTAAAGTTCAAAATATGATGTAGTTGAACACTAATAAATGGAATATTTTAAATATTTCACACTGTGTATTATTTTATTAAATTTTTCTTTTTTGATAAAAACTTATATAAACTAAAAGGGGCTATAAATAGCATCTTAAAAATTTAAAACAATTATATGTTTTGTATAAATCTTATTTCAACAATTTCAAAAAAACGTTTATAAGCAAAATGATGGACTACCAAAAGTATTTGAGCCATATTGAGAGAGAAGAGTTTAAAAAGTTCTATCCAATTAGTAAATAACATTTTAAGTAAACAAATAAAAAACCTGAACATAACATATCTCTGATTTAAAAAACATTTTTTGTACATCAAAATTTAAATTTAATATTCTGCTACTTTAACAAAACAAGGAGATCAAGTGTATCTTTCAACAAATAATATTACAAGTACATTAATTGATAATTTATACAGTTCTTTTTCTAGAATTAAAGTAAGAAAACATTATAAATTGATATAAGACACACACACACATTATAAAATTGTGGTCAAGTAAGTACAATTAAAGAATCATTTATTATTCTAAAGATGATATTTCTCAAATTTCTAACTGATTTTAATTGTCTTTTAAATTTTGTCAATTTGAAGCAATATTCTAGGCTCATCAATATATCTAAAACGGTTTCAACTGCTGAACAATTTCAATCAATACAAGTCAAGCTGTGCTAGAGCGAGCGGCTACATGACACCCCGATTGTGACGTCACGAGCAGAGCGCTCCGGCCTGTAGTGGGGTCGGCCTTGGCTGTTGCTCTGTCACTAGTCCCCAACTGTGTCACATTCATGTCTGCTTTGTGTCAGTGACAAGTTAATAGACCAGTCTTCCTGCATCCTGCTCCTCACAGGATCAAAGTCACATCTTGCCTCTCAGGATACTGCACTACACTTCACAGAGGGAGTGATCCTTGTTCATCTCTGTTCTAAATTACACATTTATTTATATACTAAAAACGTGACAAAACATTTTAAAATGTCAAATTTGTATTTTTCATATTCTTTCTCCATACAAATAAAGGGACAGACAGTATTGTTATTTTGAATTTATCTTGTACCATTTATCATTTATTATTTATGTTAGTTAAACAATATCATTTTAGTTAAATTCTATTGATGTGAGTTATTTTGGAAATCAATGTTATGTTGAAAATTGCTTCAAGTCATAATTATAAGGAAGTACAGTATTGACACAACAAATATCATGATTTATTAGGACTCGTACGTCTTTTTTAACTATAAAATTTAGATTTTTTGAAGCTTTTAGTAAAATACGTTTTATAAAATAAGCCAACATTTGATAGATTTTAATGAAATGTTCAAAATTTACTATCTGTTGTATTTGTAAAAGTATTAAAAAAGGCAAAAATTACATTTATTCCATAAACCTGCTAAAAATATAGAAAGTCAAATAAAAAAAAATTTAAAAATTGAGTATAATCTATTCAGATTATTTGATTTCAATTTCAGTTGGCATGTAAATATTATTTATAAATAATGTTATTAGAGGCCATAGTACAATTTTTGATGGATATTTGTTTTAAACTTAGAATTTTGCATTTTAAAATATTATACATTCTATAATTGCTAACAGTAATGTAAAACTGTAATATATTTATGCCTGGAAATATATTATCAAACATATAGACAAAATCACACTCTTAGTTGCTTATGTAGGCTGAGAAATTGATACTGATTTGTGTATAGTGTTGACCTGGACACAATCCATTATTTGAATAAGTGTGGATTTGAGGATTAGGAATGAATCTTTAAAAAAAAACTGGTAAAAACAACCAGTTACCAACAACACAATGATTTTTCTTAACAGTATAATTTAAGAATATAATTCGATTTCCAAAGGAAAATTTTAATATTTTCCAAAATTGGACGTTTAACTGAATTTCAAAATCTAGTGAATATTCTTCCTCCTTTAACTTAGCTCTCTTAGGAAAAAGCCAAGAGATTTCGTTGTAAGATTTATTGATCCCACCTTCTCCACAGAAAATTGGTATTTGAAGTCATTTTATTGAACACCTGAGCAAAGATTCTCGTACTTATTCCCAAGGGACAAATAGCTTGATAACTGCTGAAAGCTTTATCAGTGAGTAGGTCACAGTTCAAGCTGGAAAGTAGTTACTGCCACAGCTGGTGTAAAGTTATGCAACCCATTTCCTGCATCAACCCAATCTGTTGAAACATCTATAACAGAGTGAGTTTGGTTATTTATGTTTTCTGTACAGATTAAACAAATAATGCCTGTTGAACTATCTGTAAACTCAAATTCCTTTCGGCTCTTGCAAATGCAAGACTTAAATCTTCATTTAGAATTTCAAGAAGTTTATAATATTTCCAGGTGTATATTTACTACAATGTAAAGTTCTGTTGTTTAGGCTGAAACTAAAGATGACATGTATCAGAAGAATCTAAATTCCATTTTACCAAATGCTAGGATCTGGCAAAGTGTTTGCTGTGTCCGCTGTAGGTTCAGATAGCAGGTACCAACCAGCCAGAAAAGAACTCATCTAGTGTGTCATCTATAGCATTCTCACATGCATAGAATGGTGAAGTCACTGCCATTTTTCAGCAGTTATTTGGCTTTCTTCTGAAATGTCTACTCATTGTTTTATTCTGCTATTATTATGTATAGCACAGAGGTTTTTCTTACTCTTATTTATAATTGAAAAGTGTGGCAATGTGTGGTTGGAGTTTTTCTTGAGGTTGGCTTCTTACAAGTTTTTTTTTTAATTTTAAAGGGTACCTAATTTCTTATTGCTTCTAATACAATTGTATTTTTAACTATTGAAAAAAGTTAAAAATTTATACCTAGATGAATAAAAATCAAACACTGTGTGTGGTATCTTCTGAGTTGCTCCTTCCTATGCATATAATGTATTACTGTGTTAAAATACAAAAATGTTTGCTTCAAAATTGTGTCCATATTTTGAGTGAATATATTTATTAAAAGGTATTTTCAAATAGCTTATATCATGGTAGAATAAGAGAGGAAGTTTTAAAAAGGTTTAAATGAACTTTAAACAAGACATGAAAAATATATGACAACAAGTAAACAGAACTTGCACCAACACATATGTTTAAAATTCAATTCTTAACTAATAGTATGACATTTTCCCCTCTTTCATTTCATACCGGATATATAGTCTCTTAAATATGTAGGTAGATGTCTGGACCTTGAATTTCTACAGATAACATCAGATTTCAAGCCAATGATGGCTTCATCACCCGGCAGACAAAAGTTTGTTGTTTTACTCAACAGGCATGATATCAATTTCTAGATTAGTATTTTGTAGAATCATTTCTCTTATATGATCTGAGTATTCCTCCCTACAACCTTCAACTGAGCCATGTATAAGAGTACCTTCCTCAATCAGCGGCTTATACTTTGATGTTCAGTTGTCCCTTTTCATATAAAAAGGAGCAGGAAAATGCAGCAGACTCCACTTCCAGATCAACGAGGATTTATGAACATAAGTTCATGTGGAATTGAATTTGTTGATGTACCGATTATTGAACTGAACGAGTAGAAACCATCTTAAGACCAATTCCCAGTGACTAATTCCCAAGATTACTAGTTTTCAAGACCAATTTGATTGATTTCCACGAAATACTATTATACTTTTCTACTAGTTCATTGCCAGCAGGCTTGTAAGCAATAGTTCTACTTGAGGCTACCCCAAGTGATATTAATAATTCTTTTACTTCGTGAGACAAAGATACTCACCCCCTGTCTGAATGTATATAGACTGGTGCCCCAAAAACAGTGAAGTGCTGTCAAAAATTAGCTATGACTGTTGTTAGTGAAACATCTGTGCAACGGAATGCAAAACTAAACGAATACTCATAAACAGTCTCACAACGGTCTCTAGCGAAAATATCCTAGAGAGCATAAGCTGCTGTGTTATAGGACCCTGGTTTATAAACAATGTACTGAAAACATGACAGTTCCAATTTCCACTGTGTGATTTTTCATTCTTCTCTTTGCCATGAGCATTGTTATAACATAAAGGCCACTGATCACTGGTCTGTTATCAGTTCAAAGTGATTACTGATAAAGTAATGCCTCCATTTACACAAAGTTTCAACTATTGCGTGAACCTCTTCTCTACAGTAGAATGGTTATGCTTTTATCCACACAAAATTCTTGAAAAGAACGCAACAAGGTGACCAGCCTGGGATAAACTTGTAGCGATAGCATTTTCTATGCAACCATCTCAACCATGAAAGACACTTGAAGATCAATACATGTTACAGCAGATGTTTCTATATCGCTCTTCAGATCTTCGAAGGCCTGAAATGCTTCTTGCTATATTCTTTCTAATTAAACTATAATATATATATATAGTTATTAATTTTCAATGTCTTGTGTAAGTTTTTTAAAACTCTTATAGTTTTTCTTGACGTGTTCTTTTTGTGTTTGTTAATATTACATTTTAATAAACTTTAAAATGGATAGAATTCTCAAACCGGAAAAATTTACTACTCCATCCAGATTCATTCACTTCTACTACATAATGTACTCACTGGTACAGATCATTCAACAACTTACTATTATTAATCCTACTCATCTGAATCAGATAAACTGAAGATTTAATCCATCACATATCACTAGGTATGTAGTATATTAGAGTATATTAGTAATTTTAACAATGATGCCATATCAGTTTTCAGAAATATATTTTTGTTAAACTTTTCAATGAAGTTTCTGCTAAACTCAATCTAGCTATACGAAGGTAAGAGCCAGGTGAATCTATTGACCAGTATCTTTAAGTTCTTTAGGTGTTAAGTAAGGAATGACAGTTTAAAGCCTTTAAAGCAGAGATGATTCTGTATGGAACGCTTTAATTAGTGGTCTTCAGTTTATGTTAATACGTCAATATCTTTTTTAAAAAGTCATCATTAACTCTTGAAGAAGCTCACAATCAGGCTCACTATTCTAAACTTACTTGAGAACAGTTGCTATCTTTCAATTTAGGCCTGCAATCTGCTATTAATAGTGTATCACCTCAGACATGTTCAATCAAATTTCAAAATAAAGAGACTTCAAAACGAGAATTATCAGCTGTTAATGAACTCCTATTCTTTTGTGAATTTAATAAGCACCCTCATACAAAGTTCCCTGCTAGGAATAAAAGTTGCAATGCTTGTGGGAAACAAGGACATTTTTCCAAGGTGCATAGGTTTACTGATCAACACGAAAATAACACTAAACAGCTGAAAGGTCAAGTTAGTGGACGTATGGGAGTTAATGGTACAGTGTGAGTTACCAGCTAATGGTACAGTGCTTTTTGGTAAATCGGTTTTTGCTGTAATTTATACAGGAAGATCTTCAAATTTTGTAAATGAGAGCATTGCAACAAAACAGTATCTTTGGCATCAGCGTCTGTCACTTCTAAAATCGTACGTGAGTGTACAGTAGATCTTGCCTTACTCGAACCTAAATACAGAGATACAAAACTCTTTCTCTTGCCAGACTTGTGTTTTGATGTAATAATTGGACATGATATATTGAAGAAGCAAGCTAGTGTGGAATTGATGTTTGGTAGTAATAAAGATCCACTGATGCTGCAGCTGTTTCGCCTGCTTCATTAATTGCTAAAACCTGGCAGTAAACCTGTTGCAATAAAATCACAATGTTTTTCTTTGTGTGATATCAGTTTATAGACAATGAAACAGCTCAATTATAGAAGGAAGATGTAATTGATCCAAGTAATTCTGCGTGGCAAGCGCAGGCACTGATAGTTATTGGTAATTCTCGAACAATTGATAGATTTACATTGTTAGTTGCTTATCCTCTGTCCAGAATTGAAGATACTGTGAATAAAGTTGCTAACTATAGTCTCTTCAGCACTGCTGATCTACAGTCCTGTGGTAACAGGTCTCATTAAGATAGAAGATAGAATTTATAATGCTTTTGTAACTGGAGAACAGTTGCACAAATCCATTTAATGTAACTAATGGTGTTGCTGCATTTCAGAAAGTTATTGATGCAATAATTTAATTGGAAAATTTTAAAGATACATATGACTATGTGGGAAAAAACCAAAATGAGCATGAGAAAAGTCTGGAGAGATTAATGAAAGCAGCACGAATGTACAGTCTTACTATAAATACTTTTATCTAAGATCTATCAATATATTGGGGTACTTGATTGATAATAGGTATATTAAACCAGATCCTGACTGGATAGAGCTTCTGAGAAAACTGCATCCTCTGCTGCTTCACTAAGAAGAACAATAGATATACTATGCAATGTCTTACTATGCAATTATCTATATTACACTATATAACAGTTCCTCTTGCCCATTGTATTTTTCCTTTATTGCAGAAAGTATTTCAGGCCTTCAAAGATCTGAAGAGTGATATAAAAACATTTGCTGTAACATGTATTGATCTTCAAGTGTATTTCATGGTTGAGCTGGATGCATAGAAAATGTTATCACTACAATTTTAAATGAAATGAAATAAAATATGTTTATTGTCATTAATCAACAGTAGTTACAATAGACATAGCCAAACTTACACAGCCTTAGTGTAGCCTTAATCTTAGATATTAAAGGTTACATGTCAAATTAATTGGGTCAAATAGAATTCATCTATAGTCAACAAAAGTGAATAAGATATGGTAAATCTACATTTAAAATGTATAACAATAAGTGTAATAAGTTAAAAACATATAAATGAATAAAACCTACAAATAAATTAAACACACAAATAAATATAAAGATTCAAGTAAAAAACACATATTTACATAATATCTTGGATTACAATTTTACATCTGTGAGAGATCTTTTGTTGATTCAAAAGAGTTATAAGAACTATTTTTAGAGCAGGTCCTTTTGATCATTGCCGACCACTTTTTGTTCATTTGGGGATATTAACCGTTATCAATCTTTATATTTTTCGTATTAGTATACACAAAATCTAACCTACATTATTCCTCACCAGGCAAGACATACATGTACATAATACAAGAAATAAGTTTAAGCTCAATATTCCTCAGCATAGATTAACTAAAATTGGTTCATCTCATAGGATAAATTGTGTAAACTTTTTTAACAAATTAGATGAATCTGCGCAAGGAGTATCTCTTACTGTGTTTAAAAGTAAGCTAATGAATTGGCTTTTGAGTAATCCATTCTATACATTAGCTGAATTTCTCAACTGTGAAATAGATTTAATGTTCTGTTGATTCTACATTGACTTGTCTTATGCAGAGCTCTTATATGATTATTGCATAATTATTGTACTTTCATATTTCATATTTTATAATTTTAAATTATGACGATGTATTTTATTACTGTGCTTTTATATTTTAGTATTTTAATTTATGACAATGCCTATTTCATGTATGCAAATGTGATCAATGGCAATAAATAATTTGATTTGATTTGATACAGAATAGAAATTCCCATTTTCAAATTCAGCTACACTATAAAATGCTTGACTAATCAGCCAATTTTTAATTTTTGTTTTAAAAGCGTTAATTGGAAGGTTTCTAATGTTCAAGGGCAATTTATTAAAAAGTTTTATACAAACAAAGCTAAAAGACTTTTGGGTTTTACTCGGTCTAGTACATCTTACATCCAATAGATCTTGACCTCTGGTATTGTAACAGTGGATTGAACCTCTTGAAATAAAACTATTTAAGTTTTCCTTGACATGGGTGAGACTGTAGAAGATAAATAGACTAGGTAATGTGAGCATTTTAAGCTCAGGAAATATAGTTCGACACGAATCTCTATCCACCTGACCACTTTTTTTGACGTGACAACGTCTTAAATTAGGTTGCGGCTCGGAGTCACTCATGAAAAAGTGTAACGCCCGGTAACGTTACGATGCCCGTCCAGTGGGTCCGCCGCACGGGATCCGCACGGGATAAAGCAGATAACTGTGGGTCCACCGCACGGGATAAAGCAGATAACTATGTTTATTCGTGAAAATGTGGAGTGCTTAGATTCGTCATTTACAACAACTACAACAATAAAGGTAAATAATTGTACACTGATATTTCATTATCGTAAACTATGATTGATTGATTAATTGTTAGATTGACACAAAAGTTGAGAAACTGAGTTTATAGGTTATGTCATACTATTGACAAATGTTGATAGTGTTAAGTAAATTATTAGTTTAAATCACTCTGCAATCAATCGTAATTCAGTCGATTGAGAAGAAACAGCGCGTATTGCAAGTCAAACATTTAAAATAACAAATTATAACCTCTAACCTGTCATAACAGTGCGACCAAACAAACGAACTAAACCGACCAATCACCACGCGCGGAGTTAGAATTTAACTGTGTTTAGCAAGAATTTCAAATTCCAATTTTAGTAAATGTTTTATTCAACTTTACCATTTACAATAACAAATTTTAATTAATTTCAAATTATGTACAATGTTTTAGTAAACAAAATATATTTCTATAGTTAAAATTTGTGCAATTCTTATTTTCATTCAATTCCTTGTTCCTATTGTGCAATTTAATAATATTCATATCAATAAATATTCTACCGAGAAAAAGACGTCACGTAAAATCTTCGCCCGTAAAACCGACTTTACAGGCAACCATAATTTTTTTTTTGCCACATGAAAACTTCTTGAGCTCCACTGGAATTACCCCAAAGAGTAATACCATAAAGTAAACGTGAATGAAAAAATGCATAATAAGCTTGGGTCACTAAATCTAAATGAGTACACATTTTTAATTTACGGATTAGAAATAAAACTCTAGAAAGGCAAGTACATAAATGCTTTGTATGAATGTCCCACATCAATTTAGAATCCAAATTAATTCCAAGAAGTTTAACTGTCTTATGAAAAGTAGATTTACTTAAGCTAAAGATGATTTCTTCAGTTTTATCATTATTTAAGATAAGCTTATTGGATGAAAACCAAAGATCACAACGCTCCTTCATATAATTAATTACCAATTCATTACGTTCTCGATCAGGACTAGATATATAAAGTGTGGTGTCATCGGCATAAAGAAGGCACTTTTCTGGAAGAAAATTAGGTAAGTCGTTAACAAAAATTATAAAAAGGAAGGGACCAAGGACAGAGCCCTGTGGAACCCCCCTCGTCACCATCCTCAGGTCCGATCTTTGGTCTCCAAGTTTTACAAATTGTGACCTGTATACCAAATAAGATTTCATAAAAGATAATTCAACATTCTCCAACCCATAGAAATTAAGCTTTTCTACAAGTTCTTTATGCAGAACAAGGTCAAAAACTTTACTAAGGTCTAAAAGTAATGTTCTAGTTTCTTCGTTGTGTTCAAAACCCTCTATAACATTGAAAACCAGATTTTCTACCGCCTTAATGGTAGATAATCCTCTTCTAAATCCAAACTGAGCAGAAGTGAGAAAATGGTTTGTTTCAAAATAGGTTTCTAAGTGATCCTTAACAATGGACTCTATCAGCTTGGATATTACTGGCACAAGAGCAATTGGATGGTAATTATTTACACTGAGCCTATCACCTTTTTTGAAAAAGGGACTTACAGCTGTTACCTTTAAACAATTGGGGAAAACACCTTCCGTAAAACTCCAGTTGATTAGAATCGTTAAAGGAATGAGCAAAACTAAACCTAGCTTCTTGAGAACGTAATTTGAAAGCCCATAAACATCTTTTGCCTTTGAATTACTTAGACTACTTATACATTTATTTACAGTTACACAATCTACAAAGTTAAATTTAAAATACAGTTTAGAATCCTTTACAGGTTTACCAGACTGTAAAATTTCAAGTGGGGTTGCAATTTTATCAATAGGAAAACCTTGTTGGATGTTATTACCAACATTAACAAAATAATTGTTAAACTCAGTAGCACTGATGGGTAAATTTGGAGTGCTTTGTTTAATTAAACGACCAGTTTCCTTATTAATTATCTTCCAGGCTGCTTTACATTTATTTTGAGATTTCAGAATGAAATCTGCATTAGATTGTTTTTTGGCTTTTGCTATTTCTGATCTGTACAATTTTTTAGCCTAGAATAATATTCCTTATATTTAGAACAGGGTCTAGCTTTGTATTTTTCATGACATATTACAAGAAAAGATTTAATTTTTCCTAAGTACGGAGTGTACCAGTTTTTTTGGGCTACTGAGGGTTTTTCCTTATTTTTACAATTTTTTTTCCTTAAAGGACAACAGTCATTAAACTTAACCACTAAATCGTTAATAAAAAGTTCAAATGCTTCATTTGTATTCTTACAGTATGAGAAAAATGTTTCCCAATCAGAACTACCCAGACCATTAAGTAGGGCAGATACAGTTTTTTCATTGAGCATCCTATAAGTGTAGCTAATATTTGATGTGGTAGGATCAGTAAAATTTGGAAGGTCAGTAAGTAAAGACAATTTGTTTAAGTCAACATTTAAAATAAGACCAGGGTGGTCAGACAAATGGTGGTGATCAACCTGACAAACTACTGCATTATTTCCAATATTAGAGATAAAATTATCTATGCAAGAGTTAGCCTAAATCTAGTTGGCTCTAAATTTAAACAGTAACAGTCATATGACCTAAGCATGTTTAAAAAATTAACAGTCTTACGGTCAGAGTGTCTAGGATCAAGATTCAGATCACTAGAAATTATTATCTTGCAGTTCACCATTTTAGACAAACTAGAGATGCTATCTAACACCTGAGACATTTTATCAGTGAAAACATCTATTGAAGAGTCAGGGGTCTGGTAAATTGATAGTAAAACTAAATTTAACTTAGAAAATTTGATTGCAGACACCTCAAATTGTTTTTCTTCACAAAATCTACTAATATCAATTATTTCAAAATTGAACTTAGCATTTTTATTTATGTAAATAGACACACCACCATGAGAAAACAATTTCCTGCAATAACCAATTGCTAATAAGAAACCACTTGGCACATAAAGGTCGAGTTCCTTGTGAGCACACCAGTGTTCATTAAGACACAGTATATCAAAGTATTTACTATTCAAATAGGCTTCCAAAGCATATAATTTATTTTTTACAGATTGAATATTTATATGACAAAGTGATAGTTTATTACAATTTACAGAGTTATGACTAGGTAGAGGCTTACTGGCTATGGATGGTGGGTAGAGGCAGTTCCTTCTATGTTTCCCGATGTCCTTCCTCTTGACGTCACCGATCCCTATTGAGGATTTATCTCAGAAGGCTTCACCATCAACACCACCGATCCCTGCTGAGGACTTTTCTTAGTAGGCTTCTCGCTGTCGTCAACCAAATATTCATCCTGACTGGTACCAGGTGGTGGAGGCTGAGAAGTATCTACAAGATGTTCTGAGTCCGCCAGGTTTGTCAATCGCTTCAGCAATACATTCAGCCAGCCACTTTTTACTCATAAGGTTCAGATGTTTATCCCAGGCTGGTCACCTTGTTGCGTTCTTTTCAAGAATTTTGAGTGGATAAAAGCATAACCATTCTTCTGAAAGAGGCTCACAAAATAGTTTAAGCTTTGCGTAAATGGAGGCATTACTTTATCAGTAATCACTTTGAACTGATAACAGACCAGTGATCAAGTGGCCTTCATGTTTTAACAATCCTCATGGCAAAGAGAAGAATGAAAAATCACACAGTGGAAATTGGAACTGTCATGTTTTAAGTAAAACATTGTTTATAAACCAGAATCCAATAACACAGCAGCTTATGCTCTCTAGGATATTTTCGCTAGAGACCGTTGTGAGACTGTTTATGAGTATTCAGGTTTAGTTTTGCATTCCGTTGCACAGATGTTTCACCAACAACAGTCATAGCTAATTTTTGACAGCTCTTCACTGTTTTTGGGATACAAGTCTATATACATTCAGACAGGGGGAGCATCTTTGTCTCATGAAGTAAAAGAATTCTTAAATTCACTTGGGATAGCCTCAAGTAGAACTATTGCTTACAAGCCTGCTGGCAATGAACTAGTAGAAAAGTATAATAGTGTTTCGTGGAAATCAATCAATCAAATTGGCCTTGAAAACTAGTATTCTTGGAATTTTGATATAGGAATTAACTACATTTAAACAAAACTTTCATCAAAACAAAAAATTTTAAATTCAATTCATAACAAATCATATGACATGAACTATCGTAAAATAATATTTTATCAACATAAACTCATTGTTGAAATAATAACTTTTACAATATATTCTAGTGGTTAGATTTTGCTTGTGCACAGCCAAATAACAACTGAATTTGATATAGTGTGTGTTTACTGTCTGTTTAATATTTACTTTCTTTGAACATCGTGCAAATATTTCTTAATTCTTGATGTACTTATAAATTTGTTAAACTTAAGTTAACTCAGGGAAAGTATGAGCATACACCTAGTTATATATTCACCTTTCTTGGGACCAAAATGGTTAGTTTCTCTACCTTTCAGCTGCATCCAAGTATTGTTGTAGTCTGCTCTATACCAGGTTATCCCTGTGAAGGGTGAATTATCAAATGAAATTTATTCTTACTTGAAATTGAATGTACCCTTTATATTTAAAACAAACTTTTATGGCTCATAACAATGCATAAAACAACTAAACATTTTAGAAATATATATGGAACATACTTTGTTGCAGAATGAAAATGAAAATATTTTATCTACTACTGTATAATGCTGTTTTTCAAGAATCAATGGTCAAAATCTTTATTACAATTTATCAAGGAATTCATTTGTTGCAACAGATTACAATTATACCAACTAATAATTTAAGATTAAAAAAAAAACTCTTGAATAGTTTATCTGCTACTTCATGTGTGCAGACTACCTAGTCTACAGTTAAGTCTATGTGGTCCTATGTTTACAGCAGCCATTAGTAACTCCTATTTAGTAAGTCTTTTTTCTGGATGTTATCTTATCTTAAAATCAAGGAAGCAAGTTGTACAAAATTGCTTTTGCATTTGATGGTTTCTATTCAAAGAGTCACATCCTCCATGAGTGCAGAAGGAGTTCAAGAGTTCACATAACTTGTGCACTAGAAGGATATATTCCTGTATATTTCTAGTCTGGTGTTTTCGAAAATCATAAAACCTCTTACAATTTCTCAAGAAGCACGTAGAATAACTTCAACTATGTAGATAACTGGTATAGTAAGAATTATGTGGTCTTTAAACACCTGTCTGCAGTTCTCACGTGACAACAACCTCACCATAGTTAAAAGGACACATGTAAAACCCTGAACTGTCTAATTGATACCCAAAGTACAATACCATACTTGAGATGGCTCTCAAACAGTACATAATAAGACAACAATGCATTTGAAAATAGTTTTGGCTTTAAACTTTTTCAGTAAATGATTATTTCAGTATTATTCAGTTTTAGGCACAAGAAATCAATATAAGATTTTCATGAAAGATATTTGTCATAGCTAGATTTTTTAATGAATCAGTCATGATATTCTTATGTGTGTCATAGGTGATACCAACATGAAGTTCTTTATTTGGCTTAGACTCTTTTGTTTTGATTTAGTTTCTTTGTAGATGGTGTCACATTTCAAGAATATCCATGTGGCATACTTATTGACATGAGTGCATTTTAAGTTCTTTTGTTGACATGCTGGTGGTAAGCAGTTATACCATGAAAACCTTTTTCCTACTTGCGAACTGTACCACTGATTTTTAGGAATTATTGCTTTAAATAAAGCAATAGAAAATTTGTTTTAAATAAAAAATGATAACCAATCTATATATATAAAAATGAATGTTTGTATGTTTGTCCTTTATGGAATCGTGAACTATTGGACCGATCATGATGAAAATTTGTACGTATATGTATTTTTCCACGGAGAAGGTTTATAAGCTATGCCCATCCCTTTCCCGATTCAGGATTTCGCCCCACTGGTTACAGAAATACCCATAAGAAATGCATTGCAGCAAACATATGTTAACGTCTTTTCAAATTTTTAATCAGCTGTTCTTTGTAAACATATATTACACTTATAGTTTTAAAGCATAGAGTAAGCTTAAGAGAAACGACAAATTTTGTTTAAACTGTTTTTGCAATCACTGTTAAACATAGACTTTACTATCCAGATAATACAATTCAAATTTGACGTAAAAATTCACCTTTAACTGCAATATTTATTTAATATAAACCATGCTCATGCTTGATCAGAAGAGTAATGCAGATATCATAATTACTATCTTACGTTGGCTACAAATATAAAGAATGTTATAAAATCAACCTTAGTTGTTTTTTTTTGACAGAAGTATGGTTCTCAAAACTCCGTGTGTACATATTCTCTCGATCGAGACAACAAAGCAAGCTCAATCGTGGCATCGGAGATATAACTAATTTAATCTAAAATTTATTATAGTAAAAAAAAAAAAATACTAAGTAATATAAGGACTTCGGTTCTTAAGATTTGCGTGCGAAGCCGTGGGTAACAGCTAGATAGAGGCAGGAATATGGTACATACCTTCATAATACGCCCAAGAGGCTCACGATGGAACGACTATCAATTATCTCAGCAATGTTTAGAATGTGATAGAAAAAGAATAAGTGAATATAGTGTACTGTTTTCAACGGGAAATTGCGTGCGAAGCCGCGGGCAACTTTTGCAAAAAATTATTGAAATGCGCAGCAAAGCGCGCCGGGCCCGCTAGTTTCTTTATAAAATCTTATATTTTCAAATAAACTCAATTGCTTGTATGACTACTTGCTTTTACTAAGTCCATAACTAAGTATGTAACTTTTTGAAGAGAATTATATCTTTAAATCACAATTCAGCTTTTCACCCAAGAATTGGAAATAAACTATAGTATCCAAATAAATTCTTGTAAATTTTCTCAAATAAAATATTGATAACTCAAAATATATAACTTCTACAATAAAACAAAGTAAACGGTATCTCACAATAACAAACAAACTAAAACAGGAAAATCAGCTATAATAAAGTACCTTCTTGAATCAAAAGTATAAGTTTATTCAAGTTCAAATAAAAATGTACTATAAGTCACAAAATAATAATTGCCACTCGGAAATAAAATCAAAGTTAGTTAATAATTACTCTTGAAATTTAAAATTAATGTTCTGACTTAAAAATGTATGCTTCAACAAGATATTAACATATTATACTATATCATTTAAAATCAAGAAAGACAGCGAATTTAGAAAAAAGGAATATTTAAAATTTTGATGAACACTGAAAATTACTAAAAATGCACAAAATTATTAAACTGCTTAAGAAAAGTTGAAAGATAAAAATTGTAGAATCCTTTATATACCACAAGGAAACCCAAGACTTCTCTCCAACTCGACACACTCCTTCCTCAAACACTTCTCAAATCGAACTACCCTCAGGCAGAGGCCTTGTAAGGAGAATCCACTCTGCTCCTTCCAATCTTTATGTCACAGGTAGGCTCAACAAGTATCTAGTGAACATGTGTTTCATTCTTCTAATATTAATTTTCTCTATAATTGGATTCAACTAGTTCTGCTGTTTACTACTGATTAACAGCCTTAGAGTTACACATGAATTCACATTCTTACAGCAAACTTAAAACTATTATTATTTTTAATTTTATTTGACAAATACTTTTTTATTTTTGTTTAACCAATACAAAACTTCATTTTTAATAAAACTTATGATTAGTATGGTAGTGTCATCATGCATAATAGGACAACTGTTTGCTTCTAAATATTTGAGAAATTTTGAATAAACAGAATGAATAAAATCAGTCCTAGGTCTAATCCTTGTGTTACTCTCATGGGTGATGAATCCTTATTCTTGAACAACTTGTGTGATTTAGGTTATCTACCTTCTGTTATTCAAATAAATATAAAACCATAAGTGTTTTTAATACCAGTCAAGGCATTCAAAAGCTGTTCTCAGATCAAAGAAGGCACTAAAAACAGAATTTCCTGTTCAAGGTTGTCTATTATAAATTCAGTTAGATCAGCAAGCCCTGTCGTAGTAGATTTTCCAGAGAGAAAACCTTGCCTCTCTGGAGAAAGCCTGTGAATAGATTTTGTATCAGTCTTGTTAATATGACTTTTTATAAACCTTAGAAACTGATATTGGTATTTGAGATATGTGTCTATAATTTGAACTCATTGAAATGTTTGGATATCTTTAAGAGATCTTCAGTAAGTTTTTTAGATATGTTCAGCATCAATGTTTTTCTTTAGTGCTTGTTGCCGCTCTGTAATTATTGATTATGTTACAGATTGCTCTACTCTTGTTTTCCACGTAAGTTTATGAAACCTTCATTCCACTTTTACCTCATTTCAAATCATTCTTGAAGTTTCAATTTATCATATTCCCAACCAGTTATAATGAACTGAGTTCAAGTTGCAGTACATAGACTCCTTAGATGTTCTTCTTATGGGTTGGAGATGGTTGGCTTAGAATACAGACCATTTGGGTTCTGTAAATGACAAATATAATTAGCAAGTTTTCAGGATGTCAATGAGTTTAACACAAGCAGCATTTGTTTCTATTTCCTTTTTAACTCTCATCCAGGATAAGCTTGCCACTAGGTTTTTAAAAAGCACTAATTGTTGAGGGAAATATTCTCTTTTTAGAAATTAGTCTTTTTGAATCCATAAGAAATCATGATGGTACATGAATGCCCTTTATATATACTAGAGTCAACAACTTTCATTCTATATTGATTGTGAAGCAGTTCATGTTTGTACATACATCAATGGATGAGATAAATATGTTAGTGATTCTTGTTAGTGGTTGACCAAGTCTTTTTATATTGAAGGAAGCCAAAATATGTCACAGAAGAAATTTCTCATTGGTCTTCTCTAGACTATCTACACCCAAGGTTCCTATACAGATATAGTATAGATATAGTATACTATATAGATCTGTATAGTAACCTTGATCTACACCCAGGCCACCAACCAGACAGATTCTGCAATTATTTTTCGGTATTGTTTCCAGCAATCAATTATTGCATCATCAAGTAGAGCATTAGCACAGAGTAATAAGGTATATACAGAGTGCTCCTCCGCCCATGCTTTCATGTGTTAACAACTTTTGGGATGTTTTGTGAACTGTCCGCTTTAGAGCGCGACGTGGAGCTTTGTGTCCAGCGGGCGTTGCCATATCGTGCCCCGACGGGCGGCGCGGCGCGGCGGGTGTGGAGTGGGTGGGAGGGGGGAGCGATGAAGCGGGCCAGTATCCCTGTGTCCCAATCTGTCGCGCTCAGCTCACTGTGCCTTCGGATAAGCAACTGAAATATCAGTAACAGCCTTTCAAATTAAAAGTTCCTTGGCATAAATGTAATGAGAGAAGCCGCATAGAGTTATATTGCACAACATTCGATAAAACTGACGGACCCGTTACAGTATTGGTTATTTCTAAATTGGTAACTCTAAGATTTATACAGAAATAATGAATGGTCTCAAACAATAGTACTGTATTTTCTGTGAATTAAACCATTAATTAGAAATTATAGCATCGTAGGTACGAAGTTAAGACTGCATTGCTTTTCTTAAGTAGTCCCTGGATTAGTTACAGCTTTTGGAGCACTGTCCTAAACATTAAATATGACATTGGTATATACTGAGATAGAAAAATCAGTAACGAGAAAATGTATTATTTATTAATTCAATTCGAGAAGAATCTGACACTGTATATATATAACAAACGAGGTATACACAATACTCACTACAAGTGTCATCGTTATTAATTACTTTTTATTATTTTCAACTTCATAATGTAAATCAATATAAGAGTGCGTGTTAGTATTAGTAAGTAAGAGGTATGTTTTAGTAATATGTTACTATTATTTATTTATTAAATGGTATTATGACTTCCGTGTAGTATAACATAGCATTTATTAAAACAGAAAGTTGTAACTGGAGAAGATACGCAAGTGTTAAAAAATTCTGTTATTTGACGTTTGAATTTCACAGTTATAATATTTTTCAAGAAATCTTCTAGAAAAATTTTGGTCAAGTTTATTTTTTCATTATTTGACAGTCAAGTTGTTGATTTGTACTATATGTTCTTTTACTAGCTAAATGAAGTTAGCATCCGGAATATTAATTTTTCGGTCGATCGAATCATAACCTGATGTAGGAAAGTCATAAATTTAAAATGTTACCACAACTCGAAACAGTTTTTGCTCGATTAACCAAAAAAGTATGGTCGTTACGGCTATGCAACTATCTTACTACAGCACACAATTTACATTCCATTGTTTGGTATAAACTGGTTAACGGTATTTGGTTTGTTCATTAATTCGGACGGACATTGGATTCAAACCGCGTCACCTTTTACATCGCAGCAATTTTATAAAAGTCAAAAGATCGTTATTTGGAACTAATGTTAAGACAACTCTTGAGCGTAAATTGAAATCTAAGGATATAGACTTGGCTACCAAGAGATCCACTATTTCTCGGTGAAAAGAAAATTAATGAATACTAAAACAAAATAGAAAATTTGAAAAAAGAAGGATAAAAGAATTTAAAAAGTAAAGATGCAGCAGTGCTGTGCAACATGCAGTTTAAAAGAAAAAGGCAACCCTGGACGAAAGACGAAAGAAAATTTTCCTCAGCTCTTTTCTTAAAGAGTCCTTCAACGTACAGATATTTATTAAAAACATATCGTTCTTCCAGGCATGTCCACTGTAAGGAAGTGGCTTTCGAGTAATGAGATGTTCCGGACTGGCCTTAACAAAAGTTTAATATCAAAAATTAAAACAAAAGCCTCTACCATGACCATGTCAGATATGGAGAAAGCCTGCGTTCTCTCATGTTTGACGAAATGTCAATAAAAAGGACTTTGGAATATTCTCCCAAATATGATTTGATAGAAGGATTCGAAGATATAGGAGGAAAGAAAAGAAAACCAGCAATGGGTAGTCAGGCTTCAGTCTTTATGATTAGAGGTCTATATTACCAGTGGAACTCTTGATTCTCAACAAATCCTTTACTACAATAAAAATTTATGAAAACAAGTGGACTGTTGGTACCATCCGATAGCCTTATGCACGTTGTCGATGCTGCATTTAAGGTTTTTAAGATGAAATACCCTAAATCGGCTCATAAGTTAAATCTTGTTCGAAGACTAGTAAACATAACAGACAAAGTGGTTTCATTTGACTCTATAATGTGCAGTGCGTGTCAGCATAGTGACTTTGTGATGAAGTCATTTTTTTCAAATTTTAGTTCATAAGCAGTGCAAGTGGTCAGATCATTCTACGAAAAAGAGTGCTCTAGACAAACTTAAAGTGTTAAAACATGTATAAATCTTACAGCATGTTCAGAATTTGGAAGTAACTAGTAATATATTTTTGCCTGGTATGTGTTACTTTTAAGAATATTAGTTGTATGTTTTGTAAACGCACATCTATTTTCCAATATTAGAACGTTAATGTCATCGCATAGTTTCCAGTTTTCAACACTATTTCTACTTAAGCATACCATTAATTAGCAGTATTTTATATTTAAATTGTTCAAAAACGGCGTAATTATACAGGGTATTATTGTAAACGTAGGGATAAAAAAGGGTTTTATATGTGTAAATTTTAGTTCATGTCTCACAAGAAAAAAAAGTTTCCCATAAATACGAGTATTCCGCAAACCGCCTCTCATCATTAGTAGTTACAGTATTACTTAAACCGAACTTTTGGACCACTACAAGAATCCCACAGACCTGGAAAGTCAGGGAAGTGTTTCCAAACAGGTGAAAAGTCAGGGGAAATGTAAAAGAAATTATAAAAAGTCAGGGAAAATCTTATGTCCATAAAACTTAAGAATCCAGAAGCTGGACAGTTATTTAAAGTGAGCTGATATCTAGAAAATTAACATTTCTTTATTTACACTTCTAACATTAATTGTTAAGTCAATCGGTCACGGCTTAAAAGTTCTAGAGAAAGAAGGTGGATACCTGGCAAGTGGAGCGGTTCCTAACATATTTTTATAGCAAAATTTAATATTTTATTTTGACCTAACGCGAACTCTGAACTGTTTTAGTGCATTTTTGTTACACCTGAATCTTGTTTGATGTTTTACTCAGATCCACAATTTGGTTTTACAATAATTTATTTGGCTGTTTATAGTTTACTATAATAGGATATTATTTTTTTATCGACCATCAATAGAAATTTGTGCTACGATTCATCGGTTTAAAGTAGACACTGAATCTTAATTGTAACATTAACAGATCACATTGTATTATATTTCTTTTTGTTTTCAATGTTGCAATCGTATGTTATTATTGAAATTTTTGTATTTGATAGCTGTATTTACATCTTGCTTGGATTCCTTTGTGTATTTTTATTCTAACTATGTTCGATTTGATGTTAAGTTATTTGTGTGAAATTACGTAATTTCCTCTAAATAGAGTTTCTAGTCTTACATGACTTAAAATACCACATTTTTAACTGTTAAATGCTTACTACTTAATGTATAATATTTATTAAATAATCGTGTTCTCGTGAAAAGGGCATACATGATAAATCTGCTGAGAATAATTCTAAACATTGTATTTTTATAGGAAACAAATAGTATTGTGAATGTACAATTTAATGAAGGACATTTTATTATTTGTGAAATAATTGTTCTAAACACAGTTACTGACATCAAACACTGTAAACTCTTTGTTGAATTTTATGTTTTTCTTCCATTACTGCTCCTGTATGTAATTTCCCGTTTTTAATAAATTAATTAGTTTTACTACTCACTTATTTAGCGTAATTTTAGTTTTGTAAAAGCAAGTTAAATAAGTGCATATAACTGCAGAACAAAACAGGCAGGAAGCAAACGCTTGCTGAGTAGTAACGTGCCGGGCCGACCGACTCAGATTCTTTCTATACTACAGCACAGAGCGCGCACGAAGTAGACACTTGGGCTCGAGCGAGACGGTCCGCGAGCTGCCACCCACCCCTGTCGTCGCCGCTCTGGCCGAGTCAATTTTCTCTATGGCGCGAGCACTCTGTATATACCTTATTACTCTGTGGCATTAGGTTCTCATTATCTAATTAAATAACTGAGATATACAGAACTCAATTTCCTATCACCATTTTCACAGCAGCAATAACAAATATTGATTAAATCAGATTTAGTAACACTATAAAAAAGAAAAGTAACAATTATGTGTAAAATTAAAGTTTAAAATAGATTTAGATTTTACATCTTCAAGAAGTTCTTCATTAACACATAATATCTTTAATTTATTAACCATTGATAGTTAAAATAGATTTTATTATTTTTCTACAAGTAATAAAAAACTTAAGGTCATATGATGGGCTGTATGAAACCTTTTTGCAATATATAATCAGGTAATATACGGAACAGAGACTGAATAAAAGTAAAACTTATGGTTAACTATAATTGAGTATTTGGAATTTATATATAGGGATCAATATTAGGCACGGAAATGCATCCTTACTATTTGAGAGTTAAAGGGATTGAGAATGGTCATCAGGGTAGCTGGAATGCAGATGTAACCATGAAAATTAACCATATTAGGTCAAATTATGATCAGTTTCAATCAGAGCCTTATGATTGAAGCTCAATCAAGACCTGAGTAAGCTCAATCAGTGCCTGGTCAACCTGAACATGTGAAGTCATAATCAGATCAGACCTGAAAAGTTCAACGGGGTGAGATCAGACTAAATATATATAGTCAGTCGCTACATATGACTGAACAAGCTCAATCAATTATGGTTTGTTGAGTTCCTTATATTTTTATGAATGTTATCATCTCATTTATCTCACATATTATATAACAATATGTGAGTGCGATGGCTGCTGTGGGGTTGTTGGACTTTGGGTCTGAGTTAGAGATAGCACAGGTTCAAATCCTGCCTGTGTAGTTGCACTGCACTTGTTATCAGTACCATCAACCTTGTAATGTATGACTCTCTCCTTATTTTGTTTGATAAGATCCTCACACAGGCCAGTGGCCCATGAGGACGGACAGAATAAGGCTTAAAGAGCATCAGCCTCTCCTTACAAAAAAATTTTTGTATTAAATAACAACTACCTAAAGTAACCACAGATTAAAAAAAAACAATAAATCATGACTTCAGTGGTTCTAAATGCAAAAGATATTTTACTCGCCAAAGCCTAGTCCACAATATATTCCATCTTGTTAATGTGAGCAATAAACCTGTTGTTTGGCAGCGAATTAGAACAATCTTATTCTAAACCTTAATTCTTATAAACACAACTAATGGTAAAAGTTTGTTTGTAAACATTGGATTAGCACAAATTGGCTTTGCCACTGATTTAATTTTATACTCTTAAAATATTTTATGTCAGAGGGAAAGTTTTTATTTCTTATAGACCTCTAGTCCTATAATTACTTAATGGTTGAGAAATTAGGGATTATAGAAGTCAGTAGGTTGAAGCCATGTTTGCTTATTTGAAGGTTTAAAGAATAGGTAGAAGCTAACATGTATTATTATTAGTTCAAGAATTGTGGGTATTAAGATTGAATACAAATAATCTATACACAGTAGTAATGTAAATGTTTTGAAAGCATACAAGATGTATAAAGACAATTTTTTTATTGGAAGTAAAGGCAGAAAATATTAAGTGATGCATGACTAGAGTTTTTTTTAGGGGTTAGAGAATACAGAAAGAGAGCAAGCCAATATTTTGTTGAATTTATTAATTCATTACCTTATTGTTATTATTTATACTGCTTGCTTCCTGGAGTTTAGTTACCTGATTTGCTGTTATTCTTCAACACTCAAAATGTAGAAAGCATTTACTTGAGTCTAGTCTGGATACCAAATGTAAACTGCAACAAACAGTAACTGTAAATCTCTTCCCTTCTCATTGGAGTGAAACTGAGAGTGAGAGTGTTTGTAAAGCATTAGCAACACAAAGAAGAAAGCACTATAAACCATTACATCAGTCTCCTCATTAGTGTAAAGAACACTTCCCTCTTCAGGTATGTACCCTTTTCTTTCACTTCAGTAATTTTAAAATTGTCCATACAGAAGTCCTAATTATCATATATCTTTTCGTACTTATTTTTTATATAATTTATAGATGAACTAGTAATTAAATGTATATTAATCACAATTTAAATCTAAAATATAAATATACATTATAAATATTTTACTATGTTTTCTTTGTCCAAGGGTTCAATTTTTATATCTGAGATAAATTAAAGTGACAACTAGATAATTATCCATTGCCAAAACAAAATTGTATAGAATACCATTGTAAATGATTTTTGCTTACCATTAATGATATAGGATATCAACGTGTGTAAATCAAAAGAACTTAAGTCGGATTTTTTAAGTCCCAAATAAATTTAATTCCTATACAAATTCTTAATATTTTGAGAAAGAAAAACTGGTTCTGACAAGTTATAAGATATTTTAAATAGTGCTGTTAAATCTTGTTACTAATACAATTTAAGTTGTGTTACACTTATCATTGCTTTTGTACGCTGTAGGCTATAACCAAACATTAAATATAATGAGGGCTTATGAACAGATTTTAATATTTCTAAACTTATCTGTAACTAAAAAAACTAGTACGCAATATATTCCAATAACGCTTTTATCCATCATTACGTTACACGCAATGTAATATTAATCAAAAATTTAACATCATGTTTTAAAATTGTTAAGAAGCTATTACAATAATTTTTGATGTTGGTCACTATATTTTTGAAAATGGACAACGGAAGAGTTTTAGTTGGTTAAAAATCTAAAGTGAACTGAACAAGGCGCCGCCGACCCCCCCCCCCCCCCACCGACCAGACATCACATCACAACGGTGGGAGACGGCGCAATGACGCTCCGTTTACCCGATCCTTCAAAAACAATTACATGTCCTGTCTATCGCTATTATCCCGAACGAACACGTACTGTACTGTCAATAGTGGATTTGAAAATCGGCCACCCGTGGGCTATCGGGATATCCCCAACTAGCGGCAATTGAAAAACGGGAATTATAAATATATTACAAATATACTGTATTAGTCATTTTATTCTTTATTTAAAGTTTGTCATTGACGATGGAAGGGTAGAGAGGATAACAGGATTTTGATTCTTGATTTTCTATACTGATCTTGAAAATTCTGTACTTTTATTATTGTAATATGTAAAAAGTGGAAAGCTGGACGTATGATAAGGTTCTAGCTATATTAGTAATGAAGCCAAAAATACGTCTTTCTCTTAATCATTTAATTTATCATATAAACACGCTCTAAATGTTATAAAAATGTAATTAGCGTCAAATTTATAGAACAATAACTCAAATTAATGTTTTGGATTCTATTTCATTTATTGCTATAGGCTACAGAATTATACAATTAAGAGGGGGAGCGCCAAATCATTTTCATAGTCCAAAATATTTTCTTTATCGGGTACTGACTTTGACAAACATAAATGGTTGTGTGGGAAGGGGTGGGCAGAAGGGAAAGCGAATCCCGTCTATTTGGCAACAAGTTTAAAACTAAGTTAAGAATTAAAGACTCTACTAAACTTGTATTAAGTTATAATTAAATGTCACCTCAATAGAGATATTGGTGGTGGTGAGAAGGGGTGTTGTACTTTTCACTAAAGTGCTCCTGTAATTTTAGAACTCAAGCTCTGCTGAATGACATCACAGGGTAGAACTCACATGACTACAAAATAGATTTTTGTTGGACTAAGCATAAGTAATAAAAACATGTTCACTAAACGCATAAATGCCTTTGAACTCACGTAGGACAAAAATTCAAAATTGTGGGATACAAAATATTTCAAGGTAAGAGAGCAGTACAGTAAAGGTTGCTACAACATTTGTAATAATTTAGATAAGCATAACTGTGTAGCAAATAATCCTAAGATAAGTCCTATTGTTTACGTAACATGAAAACTTTCAAATTTCTGGCAACAAGGCAAAAAATTATATATGATTGCTGGAATTCAAATTGGCACATGTTATATTTTTATTCAGCTAATCATAATAGTATAATAAATACAAGTCCCATGAAAATAAAAAGGACTTTACCTGATTTATGTGAGAAAACAAGTTTAAAATGTAGTAAAACGTGTAAAATACCTGCATACTACCACCATTCCAATCTAAATAATCTGTACTGTCAGTCGGGTAGGTCAGTGACAACAATTGCGAGCAGCGCAGCGGCAGCGACGATGTTCAGTCGAAGGAATTTAGCTGTGCTCGTGGAGCTCAAATACTACCCTTTCAACAAATAAACGCTATCATCTGTGAGGCGGGTTGCGTTTACGTGCTAGCCGCTGAGATGAAGGCGCAACAATCTTTTTAATGATTTTAAACTCACGATTTCGATTAGCCGATTAATATTCACAAATACGTTATTTTCAAAAACACGTTAAACAACACTATAATAACTGAAAAACAAGGATAAGTCCTATTATTGCTATTATTTGGTATTCT
The DNA here is from genome assembly GCF_021130785.1 of Homalodisca vitripennis. Classification (NCBI taxonomy): domain Eukaryota; kingdom Metazoa; phylum Arthropoda; class Insecta; order Hemiptera; family Cicadellidae; genus Homalodisca; species Homalodisca vitripennis. Next base: position 54,900,622 of record NC_060207.1, read on the forward strand.
CTTATTATTTAATTTACAATCACTTCAATAATATTTAGTTAATTAAAATGCCAGAATAAATATAATTTTCTAATAACAAATGTTACTTACAATGATATAGTAAGGGATTCTATAATATTGTCAATCTGGAGTACTGCGACTGCATAGTCCTTTTCCATTTTCTCTACGTGCTTGCACTTTACTGACCACTCTTCTGCGCCCATACTTGATATCCTGTCTTCGCATAGAGCTTTAGCTTAAGATATAGTAAAATATGTATTTCTCATAGCCACATAACTTTTTACTTCGGCCCAAATGAACTTAATGGGATTGAGGTGTGGATGGTAGGGCGGAAGTCGTAAGATGTCATGACCAGTTGAACAGTTTCGTCCAAGGCGTACAGGACATACATTGGTTTATATAGCTGCACAAGTTTGTAAAGTTCAGGTAAAAACATATCGTCGCAGAATGGTATTCCGTTTTTTGAAAGCTACACCGTCATATCTTGCTTCCTACTTTTTAAATTAGGAGCTTTTTCAATTTGTATGTAGGGCGCGTTATCGACTACCAGTGCTGAATTTGGTTTCAAATTCGGTAACACTTTTTGCTTTATCCACTTCATAAATATGTCCCCATTCACGTTGTCGTGGTAGTCTCCACTAGCATTGGGCACGAACCCTTTCTCTCCACCCGCATGGATAATTATTAGTCTCTCGCCCTTGGAAATCGGTACGTGTAACCCTTCATTTGAGCCATCCGACCAAATTTGGTTAGATACGTGAGACGATAGCTTATAAGATTCATCTAAATAAATTATGGGGCGTCCTAGCTCTATATAATTTTTCAACGCTCTCAAGTATATTATCCTTTTCTCTCGGATTTCTAGCTTTTCAATTAATAATTTCATATTGTTTGCTGTCCTTCTCCAAGTAAATCCCAGGTCCTTTAATACCCACCTCAAACTTTTCTTACGACCCTGGAAATTTATTTTGTCCCTTAGCGCCCCCCTCAATAGTTTTGCAGTCGGTATTCGATGTCCTTCAATATGGAAATTGTACACTAGTCTTCTCACTACACATTTATTGAAGTCATCTAAATGAGTAACTGTTCTACGTCGTTGACGGGTTTTGTTTGGCGTACAGTAGTGAAACTTGCCTCACACAGGTTACTAACCTTCAACTTTTTTTATCTCGCTGTTTATTTGAGTCACATCTCGCTCTGACACTCCAGTTGCTGCAGCAGTCCTTTGGCGAGCCTTTGACAACGGAATTTTAACAGTTTGATGGTCTGCCTCTTTCCTTCATAAATGTATAAGCATTACTCACAATTTCGCGAGCCTGACTATGAATAGTTCTTCTACCTTTGACTTTCGACTTTAACTCAACAAACATTATCGGTAAAAGCGAAGCATAAGCTACCACCACACTAAGCACTGTTACAAAACAGACTGATTTTAGCGAGTGTGTTGAGTTATTTGGGCCAATACGATTCCTGAAAGGAGGGATTTTACCCATGACTCACAAGAAATGTTTTCGGGACGCAGCACATAACGCTACCCCACCACCCCTCCCGCTATCACCACACACACACTCAAGGTCACACGCGCAGCTAAAGTCATCGAACTGTACAGTTGGAGGAATTTAGCTGTGCTCGTAGGGCCCAAATACTACCCTTTCAACTAATAAACGCTATCTGTGTGGCGGGTTGCGTTTACGTGCTAGCCGCTGAGATGAAGGCGCAACAATCTCTTTAAACTAACGATTTCGATTTGCAGATTAGTCTTGACAAATACGTGATTTTCAAAAACACGTTAAACAACGCTATAAGAACTTAAAAACAAGGATCAGTCCTATTATTGCTATTATTTGGTATTCTCTTATTATTTAATTCCACCACAATCAGCGCTGTCACAAAACAGACTGATTGTAGCGAGTGTGATGAGTTATTTGGACCAATACGATTCCTGAAAGGAGGGTTTTACCCATGAGTCACAGGAAATGTTTTCGGGACGCAGCGCATAATGCTACCCCGCCACCCTCCCCCCTATCACCACACACTCAAGGTCACGCGCACAGCTAAAGTCATCGAACTGTAATGTAGGTGGTCTGTGTACAACAATGTGCATTGCAATACCTGCTTGCTACCGCCATTCCAATCTAAATAACCTGTTCCGTCAATCGGGCAGATCAGTTACAACAGCTGCAAGCAGCGCAGCGACAGCAGCAATGTAATGTAGATGTTCTGTGTGCAACAATGTGCATTGCAATACCTGATTGCTACCGCCATACCAATCTAAATAACCTGTTCCGTCAATCGGGCAGGTCAGTGACAACAATTGCGAGCAGCGGGAGCGACGATGTAATGTAGGTGGTCTGTGTGCAACAATGTACATTGCAATACCTGATTGCTACCGCCATACCAATCTAAATAACCTGTTTCGTCAATCGGGCAGGTCAGTGACAACAGTTGCGAACAGCGCAGCGGCAGCGACGATGTAATAAAGGTGGTCTGTGTGCAACAATGTGTATTGCAATACCTGTTTGCTACCGCCATACCAATCTAAATAACCTGTTCCATCAATCGGGCAGGTCAGTTACAACAGTAGCGAGCAGCGGCAGCGCCGATGTAATGTAGGTGGTCTGTGTGCTACAATGTGCATTGCAATACCTGCTTGCTACCGCCATTCCCATCTAAATAATCTGTTCCGTCAATCGGGCAGGTCAGTTACAACAGTAGCGAGCAGCGGCAGCGTCGATGTAATGTAGGTGGTCTGTGTGCTACAATGTGCATTGCAATACCTGCTTGCTACCGCCATTCCCATCTAAATAATCTGTTCCGTCAATCGGGCAGGTCAGTGACAACAATTGGGAGCTGCGGCAGCGAAATGAAAATTTCGCAGTCGTCTACAAACAGAGAAGAACACACAGCACAGATGTAATTTCGTTAATAGTGATGGCAAAAAGAGTGCAACTTAAAACACTACTAGGCTATGCGGGATTCCATTTTCTTCATAAATAGGATCGGAAAGTATTTTCTCTCGCTTAACCTCAATATAACCATTTTCCGACAGGAAATCGTTTATAAATGCAACCTGTCTTTTATAAATTTAAATATATTGCAATGTAACTTCCCACGCCACAGGGCATTATGGTATTTACAATAGCTCTCTTCAAGATGTGGCATACGCGTTCAATATGTTAAAGAATGCGGCGGCTAATGTTCAGTAGTTGGCCTGCCCTGACTGAAACCATACTGCGAGGATGAAAGGAGGTCCCTCAAGGAAGATGCATCGTTAGCCTCCTGGAGAAGTCTTATCCCGACCCGGGTGTAAAGAGATAACACGATAACGACGCTAAGACGAGGGAAATTTGTTTTCTAAAAAGATTCTATTCTAAAATAAAAATATTGTGCTGTGAATCTTCCGTCAGATTTCGCAACATATCGTAGTGTATGTTATCGGGACCTGGTGCGGAGTTTGATGTGAATTTAAGGGAAGAATAGAGCTCTTCGATAGAGAAGAGAACATTCAGAGGAGAGTAGTTTTACTTCGAAATCCAGAGGCAATTATTTTAAAACATTTTCTGGGCAATTTTAAAGTTTTATAATTCCCACCCATATGAAGACGTTTTTGAAATCTCCGCGAAGAGCTCTGCAAACATTTTGGCTACTGTCCAAGAATTTGTAACTACGCTGCTGACTTATTTGAGACCTATGATAGAGTGCGGGGGGAATCGTTGCAAACTGATCGAAATTTTTTTCCAAACGTCTGAAATGGTTCTTTGTAGTTGGCTAGACTAGTCCAGCCATGTCTGCCTTCGAATCAATCTGAAGAATTGTCTCGCCTTTGCTCTCGACCTTCGATATCGTTCAAGGTTTACTCCGTCGGAAATCTAGTAAATATATGTAAACACTTTCTACGACCTTTTAGAGCATTTGAACACTCCTCAAACCACCAAGGGATCTGTAGCCGACCCCTTGGTTTTCGTGTTATTTAGGAACTCGCTATAATCAGCCCTTTTAACCTTCCACCTTGAAAGCCTGTTAATTTGAGGAGGAAAGGATTGAAGAAATTTTAAAATGGTTTGTGTGCCAGAGCCGGACTGCAGATAGATAATCAATTACCGTCTATATACCGGTCCTAGGGCTTATGTAAGTTGCCAACCCGTCGTTGAGTACGACCGCCTGCATATCGTCCCACAATCGTTTTCTCCTCTTGTCTAGAATGATTGGAACCCCATACGTGATGGTGAGCATTCCGCAACTATTAAAAGGACAGGGGGATGATGATTGATTACATTACACATATATAAGACAATTTATAAACAACGTCCTTAGACATCCTTAAAGTGTTGATGAAATGTTGAAATTTTACAGACTTTTACTTAGATATGTTCTTTTGTGAACCATGCATTCAGAATAATAGTTGCTACCTCAATTAATATAGAATAATATTTAATAGATTCTTAATAACTAATTTATCAACAGTAACATTAAAAAGTTAGTCGCCTGCCATTTTTACCATTTTTTGGTCAGAGAGGTTTTGTCTGTGGGGAAGTTTGAATTGTCATAGATTTATCATAGAATACTGGACATATGTTAAAGTAAAACATATGTTATTATTATTATCATATGAAACTTTATTACAGTGAAATGATAGTTACAGGACTAAAACCATTTAACACATTAACTCGTATATTTGGAATAGAAACGTTTCTGATTCAGTACATATGACGCATGTAAAATGTATTGTATTATGATTCTATGATCGAACGTTCTTAAACTGTAATAATAATTATAGTAATAGAAAACATTAACTGAAGATATTTGAAATCGAAGAGGTTCTGATATAATAGATATGACGCTACTTTCTGGTTAAAATCAAACCGTCTCTGTATAAAACTATTTCATTATTTAAATCAGTATGGTAGTATTTTATAATTTTGGAGGAAAATGTGAAATGGAACATTTTATATTTTTTAATTACATGATATATTTTTATAGATCATTCCAGGTGTGGAAGTACACTGCTTTCATTTTTAATTTTATTAAATGGCTGAATACTTTACACGTCATTTTTATATTTTTATGTGTATGAAATAAACCTATAACATTCAACCATGCTTCACCACCCAAACTGTTAAAATTGTTTAGTTGAAAATGTGTAAATTGACTACCTGGCAGATTACCACGTATTTAGGTGTTCTCATAATTTTTAAGAGCCATCATATTTTTTCCAAGTTCATTAACTTTAAAGCAACACTTAATTCGATTTACTTTATGTTCTACTTCTTATTCTGATTTCGAGCAATGAACAGTCTACGATGTTTATTAATAAAGTAAAAGGCATTATCATAATGAAATAAAAGAATTTACCTACAGAAGATTTCACCAGGGAAGAGTATAATTTCTGAATTAACATTTAATTCAAAGAATGAAATTTCTGCCCCGTAACTGAACTTGTTCTCATATTGCTAGGGAAATAGTGTTTAGTATAACGATTTACTGTATTCGTGAGAATCTGCATACGTACTAAAGCACTGAAATAAATTTGTAAATCCAATTATAGCATAAAACACAATAAAATTGTCATGCGTTGACAACTCGTATGTACACAATAGCATGGTGGCGCTCGACACTACAGTAGGAGCCAGGAAAGAGTGTAGTTGGCGGTTACCTTTAAAACTGACAGGCCTGTTCAAGGTTGTCAGAGAACACTGTCACGGAGCTCTGAGGTGTCAGCGAGGAACAACTTTGGCAACGTCGCTCAGTACTAGTTGGCTGCTCCAAGATTACGCGCCAAATAGGCTCCTCCACAACTGCATTATCTTGTGATTCCTGCTGTATGATAACTCACGCGCTGCAGACGCCATATTTGATTTATTTGGACTTCGAGCCGTGCTTCAAGTGAGGATACGAGGTGGCTACTCCATTTTATTCTTTCCTCCTTTATCACAATACCACTACAGATTTCCTGACGGTGGTCCAGCGAAAGTAATATAGCTTGTAATGTTCTTTGAATTCTATTAGGCGTGCTAACTTTGCATCTTGGATACATAATAATTTGGGACTTATATTCAATTCATATGGGATAGCTTTATCTATTTCAGTGGTAAATACATTAGTGTAGGCACTGACTAGCTTACAAATTTCATTTCTAGCCTTAAAACAGCCAACACTCATAAACATCTTTAGGTTTTCAAAATTACTTCTCAAACCATTATTATCCCACTGTAATAACATATTGACTTCCGTATTATTTAAGTATTATTATTATTTTGAAATTTTAAGGAGATTTATTTTGCATCATTTGATTGAAATTTTCTTCCTTTGTTTTTAGAGATAGGACGGAACGTCACGAGTTAAGTTTGGAACTCCGTATGTGACTGCAAAGGGTCCTCGATAATGACATATTCATGTATAAATAGTTATTTTCAAGCACTTTTAACCTTCTATCTACTTTGTTTGATTTTTTAAAATTTGTTCTCGAGCTTCTTTTTTCACCCAAGGAGAGAACAGGTTTTAAATTTGGTTTGACTTTTTCTCTACATATATGTATTCGGTGCTGAGGTTCTTGCCTGAAGATGAGAATTTTATTTTGCATAAAGCGCTTGGTTTTCTTGGGAGGAGTCACCGGTGTTCAACAAGGGGTGTCGGCCGGTCCTCGTGGTGAGTTGTTCGACAGAGCAGCCACCCGCTCGGTCACCATACCTTCTAATGTTTTACACGAAGAACATTGCGTAGGCTTGGCAGGGATTTGCACGGCTTCATAATATGAAACTCCATTTTGTAGAGTTAGGACAACCATTCTTCTGTACTTCTTGCGGGCATCGTTAAAAGAGAGTTTTTCCACAATCATTATTTTAAATATTTCCTTTTCTAAGGTATACTCTATAATTTCTCGATGTCGATGGGTATTTTCCTTCGCAGTTTACGCATCGGACCTCGTTTTTGCAACCGTCCTCCTGATGTCCTTCGTCGTAGTATCGGGAATGTGTCCTATGGTTCCACCACTCCTTGCTGGAGTGTCCTAACCTTCGAAAGCGGAAACCCTATAGTAGATTTTTTAAATAGTGCCAAACGGAAAAGGAAAATATCCAGCTTTGATGGCTTCATGAGGTTGGGGTGTTGCAAATGTAAAACTCAGACCTAGGGAGGATTGCCCCGTTTTCAATTCGGAACATAATAAAAACATAATTAACTAATGAACTCCGCAGTTCGTCTTTAATTTCGTCCTTGCCGCAGTCCAAAACGTGTCAGAAGACTATTTCCTTCAACGAGTTCAGCGACTCATGTGGTTGGACAGAAATTTTAACCTGGTTGAAAATATATTTTCATTTTGAGAAATTTCTTTGATTGGGAGCTACTTACATCATCAACCAAGATGGTCCCATTTCTTAGTTTTCTAACCAACTTTAGCTGGCCCTCAAACTTACAAATGCCTTATTTATTATACAAGGGCTTTAGATTGGTATTTGCTGTATTCTCTGTGGCTTACAATAAGAAATAAAGAAACGGGAGCTATTTTGCCATCTTCTTGCTTTTCGTTTTCTGAATCGAGAACTGTCATAAGAGTATGAGTTGTAAGTGGGTAAAATTTAGAATGTAGAGTATAGAGAATAGTCTAATTTTCTTGCAAGTGGTGCATAAAGGCAAAAAGACTGGCTGGACACATCGATTTTGTGCCGTCTGCTACGATTAGCAACGACAAGCAAGACGTTGTTTCCCTTTTTGAAGAAGTTATAATATTTATTGCGCTGGCGGTGGGCCCTTACTTCTTATTTTTATTTGGATTTTGCATTATGTAACCATTGCTCAGATGGAACCGTTCGTACTCCACGTTCAGAATCCCCAGAGGTCTCGGAATCAAGCCTTGTGTGCTACAGCCAAATTTGATTATTAAAATAAATTTCGAAACCAATAATAAATCAATTAATTATTTACAACCGTTGTATGTCAATTAATAAACAACTATGGTATTTGACTATCCCATCACTGATTGCTTATACCAATTCTACCTAACCACCTGCTATCCCCCAAACCTCGAATTCCCCTAAAGAGAAGCAATTTAGTACATTTCAACAGTTGTTGGTTACTACGAGAAATAGTATTAATAATTATATAAAATTCTAACAATAATTTACATTGGAACACAAATTTCAAGGCCGTTTAAGACTAACGAACCGCCTGTACTGATGGAGATCTTGACTTGGAGCCCCATAAGAACAATTCTAAACTTCAAACACTTTTATACCTTTATGTTTAGTCTAGAGAAATGGGTGATGTCTCATTTTAAAGATTTGGTAAAGCGTCCAAACGTTTCCACGTTTTATGATATTTTATTTCTTATTCAGAAACAAACTCAAACCTTTTTTTACTTCATATTTTAAATATAAAAAAATACAATTTTCAAGAAAATTAAAAACTGTTTCAATATGTACTAATCATATCTTTAAAGTAAGATATATTCCATAATTCTATGACCTAAAACAAGTTTGTAAAAGTGTTTGAAGTTTAATGTTCTTTTTTATGTAGTAGGCCTAAAACTCAAGATCATTTTGCTATAGCAGGCTCTTAAAATAAATTGAAATAAAGTTAGTTACATTACTCAGTCATTGAAAACCATTCCTATTGTAGGTGTAGGTAGTACTATCAATCTTTAAAATGAAGAGAAAAGAATAAGTATAGTCTGACCAAGGAGTTGAGAGCCAATATGCATTGTTTAACCCCATAACCTAGTTTTTCTCGAAATAAACAGAGACATATTCCCCAAGAAAGAAATTGAATATCAACAGTACTAGTTTTGGTGGGGCCGAGACAGGAAGGTATAAAAAGGATTAAAAAATTAAATGACTTTTTTCAAATCATATATTTATTGGCTTGACACACTTAATTTCTGTATTTTTATCCCATCCAACATCCCAAAAAGTGAGTCTTAACTAACAGTCTAAGGGCTTAGATTCCATTTGCCCTACTCACAACCTGAGTTTTTAAATTTATAGGTGAATATTTAATAAGTAGGAAATTAGTCGTTAGCTGCATTAATTTTGGTGGAAGGTTATCAAACAGATTAAAAATATGAAATGGTAATTTTTCCCGCTGATTATATATTTTTAGTGTGTTACATTTAAAACAGAATATGGTTATAGCTGTATACGGCACCGTCAGACAACTAGATAAAGAGATTGAAAGTCGCTAATTTTAAGTTTATGTTTGGCACAAAAGAAAAAGTTTTGGACATAAATAAGTTTTTTTTATTTATAATTTCTTATGAAACTTTTCGATTCTCCTTGAGGCGTTCAGAATACTTTATTCAAAATATACAAGAAATGTTTGCGTTGATGAAAAGTTACTGCCAGATATGATGAAAGCAGTGCAGTTGTATGTCCAATAATTATTGTTGCTGGCCATATTCCTTTTACTTTTGTTTCATTAAATAACAACGCATTTCCAGAAGACAACCCATTCGGAAATAGGTGCCTTCTTTTTCTGAAGAAAGCAGCAATTTCTCTTACTAAGCCACATCTTATTTTTGCAATAATCTAGTGTTACCCTAGGCAGTAACAATAGCCTGGATGAAGCGGCAAAACATTAATCTGATTCATGATATTATATTGTATTCATCTAATATTTATTAACTAAATATTATGTCTGTTGCATTACCAGTTTAGAATGATTTGACACATTAGTTAGAATATTATTGATTACTGATAGAGAATTTTTAAAATTGACATGGAGGGGTGCTGCGCCAAGCGGCGACGAGATAAGGCTGTAGCTGTAGACTAGACAAGAACCGAGAGGAGCAGCCATTATTGGAAGATTACTACTGTTATTCTATTGAACGTGGGTGAGAGTAAAATTATTTGCTTGACGCCAGTTAGTCTTTTTTATGTAATACTAAATGTTGTGTTTTAGTATTAAAAACGTTTACATATGCATGAAATTATACTTCGCGCCTTTTTGTTAAAATAAATGGATGATCAAACTTCGGAACAAGTCGTAATACCGGACATGGCCGAACCATTGACGAACGAATCCGAGAGTAATGGAAATTTATCTTCGGACGAACATAAAACAGTTTCGGTAGCGGCTGTTGAGTCTGTTTCAGTGTCTTCTGCTGTCCCGGTTTCTTTACCTGTTGGATCATTAATAAATGTTTCAGCTGGCACAACATTTAACGTCATCACTCCAGACCAACTTCAGGTAAGAATTGCCTTCAGTTTAATCGATTTTCCAGTTGCTACCAATTCCACGCCTATTAATACTGAGGTAGATAATATATGTTGTATGGCTCCTGATTAGCCTAGTACATCTTTTAGATTGAAAATTTATTATTTTGTTTTTTAATTGGTTGTTTTTATCAGTTTATTATAAAATATCTCCCATCTCGATAGCCTTAGAATTATAGGCTTAATATAAACAAGTTGGATGGGCCAATTATTTCTGATTATTTTTCAAAGTCCTCACTCAATTGGTTATCCCTGCAAACAATTCATTAATATATTAACTTATGTGTTGAATATTCTCACTGGATATAAAACTTACGACTAAATTAGTGGTATGTCTAGGCTTAGCATTCTGAGATAGGTTGTTAGGTATTACCAGTAGTTTAAGTACTAGCCTACACTCATCTGGTTGTTTTATCAAATGGATTGATTGTTTAATCCGAATGAAGTATTCTATATTACACTTTATTTAACTTAACATATGATTTCAACTTATTAATATATAGAATCATTTGGTAATAGCAATCGAATAAGAAGTGTAGGCCACTTTTTAAAGTACTACGGGTAGGGTCCAATAAGCGGACCCGGTTTTTTATATCGAAATTGGCAAACGATATTACTTAATCATAACCATCGATATAATCAATCGATACTGATGAATTATTTTTAACAACTTAAATAATCTATATGAACAGCTGTAAACACTTTCAAATAATACAATTAAGGTAGTATTTTAAATTTCACGTAACATTGTGTATTAAAATGGCCGTCAATCTTAGGAAGCTTCACCAAATTGCTTTAAAAGACGATAAAATATGTTTTTTTATGGCTTCAGGATGTTGGGTTAGTACCTAAGAATCCATTATGTGATATTGTAACAAATGTAACTGTCAGAGGAGCTAACATGGTCGTCTTCAGATGCAAAAAAAGAAGGTAATGGTGGACACAACTTTAGTAAAAACGTTTTCGTTCTGTTTCATTTAGTTAAAGTTATGAGTTTCCCTGATTTTGGTTATGTTCATTTATTATTTGTTATCATTAAATTCACATTTTAATTTAAACATATGATTGTTATTACTTTTATATCGATTGATAGTCTATGATTCGATATGCGAATATTAGGTATCGATGATTATATTCTTCGATATAAAAAACCGGGTCCGCTTATTGGACCGTACCCAGTACTACTTCCAGTATACATGCGATTGCGCCTTTTTCACTTCTGTATAGTAAAACAACAGTGCAATACGTGCTTACATTTCATTATAAGACCTGAGATTGACTCCCTTCCCACATACTGGTAGCTACTCTCAACATATGAAAAATAATACAACTCATCGCTTATTTCCAATAGAAGGGTAGGGTACGATAAGCGGACCTGGTTTTTTATATCAAAATTGGCAAACGATGTTACTTAATCATAACCATCGATATAATCAATCGATACTGATTAATTGTTTTGAATTATTAATTTAAATAGTCTATAATAGTCAATAGCTGTAAACACTTTAAAATAATAGGCTACACGTAAATTAATATTTCAATTTTACATAAGTAATTTTAATTATAAAAAATGGCAGTTAATTTTAGAAAACTACACGACATTGCTTTGAAAGATGATAAGACATAAATAAAATATATATTGTTTTTGTGGCTTCAACCTGTTGGACTCGTACCAAAAACCCCATTATGTGAAATTTGTGGGAACGAAACAACTGTAACTGTGAGAGGAGCAAATATGGCCGTCTTCAGTTTTCCTAATTTTTGTTATAATAATTTGTTTGATCACTGTAAATATTAAATTCATATTTTAATTTAAAACATATGATTGTAATTGAGGACTACAGATACTTTTATATCGGTTAATAGTCTAGGATTTGAGATGTGAATATTAGGTATCAAAGACTACATTCTTCGATATAAAAAACCGGGTCTGCTTATCGTACCCTACCCCAATAGAATTCAGTGAGTATAATTTGAAAATAAAAATATTAAGTTTTGTAACGAATGTTACTAGCCTATTCAATGTTGTTAACAACTAGGCTTATAAATAGACAACTTGGGCATTGTATTTGCTTATGTAATGTGTTTATATTGGGTGGGTTAGTAACTTAATCTAATTTATCAACCATAAATCAATATTTAGGCTGTTTTTAATTTTTATTTTTATTTCTCTAAAAATAGGCTTTGAACAGTTTGATTTAAGTTAATACTAAAAAACTAATAGTTGAAACATAACCTATTATTAGAGGGTTTTAGTGTTTAACTCAGTCTGGGAGGCTTTCATGAATAGGCTACAATGCTAGTTGTAACATTTCTTAACTAAAACTTAGCCTGGGTAGACTTTAATAAGCGGCCTACTCTCGTTATTCGATTTCTCTTATCGAATGGTTTGATTGTTTTTATCTGAAGGATAATAGGATATTACAGTTTATTTAACTTAGCATATGATTTCAACTTATTAGTTATAGTAATTTTAATGTAAACAATAACGAACAAGAAGTAACTTATATTTTGAGACTTTGGAAAATGGCGATGAATAGGAGGAAAATATGTCAGATATTTCTCACAAGTGACAAGATTTGTTTACGTAGTTTCAACATGTGGTTTTGGCTGCTGTTAACAAAATGGGCAGAATTCTCTCCTTCAGTACACAAAAGCGGTTACTTATTGATATCAAGCTGGGCAAATTATAAATATTGTAAGGTTTCTTTGATATCTATGTCTAGACCATGGTTGGTTTTGTTGTTTTGTAATGTTATTATAAAATTTATGTATTTAAAAGTGCAATGTATTATTATTGTGTATGATTTTCACATATACCGAAGTTGGATAATATATCGAATTGTTCAATAACAGCAATCGAATAACGAGTTTAGGCCGCTTATAAAAGTCTTCCCCTTAGCCTACATTTCACCTCATTTCTACATTCATAAAGAATTTTGTAGAATTAGTCCAACTCCTCATGTACACTTGCCACATGAGTTATCAATTTTCAATGCCACAGTATTCATCAATTATACAACGAATTTTGAAAAAGGTTTCTTTTTACCAATACAAGAGAAATGTTTATATATAAACATACTTCTGAAAATAATTTATTTCCGAATTAAGTTATAAGTATAATAAAAAGAAGAAACTTGTGATGCATAGTAAAGCCCCAGCACATTTTAGTCTCATGGTTTGTGGTGTACTACTTGTATCTAACCTACCTTGACATACTAATGTAGGTAGAGTTCAATATCCTTAAATGTTCTCGTTATTTGACTGTGGTGGGCGCAAGTAGATACTATTCCACTGCTCTTGAGGGAACATGTCTTGTTCCGCAGTCAATTTTTTTCTAGATTGTACTTATCAGTTTTTTTTTAGTAACATGCATTTTATAACATGCATCTCATGTGATACTTAATAGTAGCAGTTCAATAATATGTGCCAAATCATTTCAGCTGTAACTTTTTGGGTAAATTGTAAAAAAATATTGTAGGACTCTTCTCAGCAAATAGAGCTTTTGTTCTGTCAGCTTTACCAATGTCATATAAATTGCCTATTAAAAACCTAAAAATTCATAATAGATTGGGCCGAAACCCCTCACAATACTGTTAACATTTAGAAAACAAACAGAATTGAATTGGAAGGATATTTACTAAATTTGATTATATCAAGTCGCTGACTGTACAATTACAGACAGTTAACCATTGTAAGAATGTTGAACATATGATAAAATAGAATTTTGTGAAAAAGCAGAGATGGTGGTTTCTCAATGTTTAGCCTGAGTTATATTCAGTTTTGAGAGATATATGAGGGTTACAAATGTTGAGATATTCTTCATAGTTTTCTTAATGATTGTGTAAAACAATTTAATTTTTGACTCCATAAACTTCAAACCTCATTTTAAGAAAATTTAAACAGATTTTTCACTTTAATTTGTAATTTCTTCCAACAAATTTAGAAAAATTCTCTTTCATATTTTTTTCTCAGCCTAATTTTAAAATGACAATTTATACATTATTACTTTTATATTCACAGCTTTCTGGATCAACTCACTTCAAGCCTCTTCTGTGTGTTGACAATGCTTGCCTCTGTGACGGTCGACAAGACAAGGATTCAGATTCTCTGCGATCTTGGGTTAGGACAGAGGTACATACCATAGGCATAGATTCATAATAACTTCCACAACAATATTAACTATAATGTTCTTTTATTGTTAGTTCAGAAATATATTGTGGATCAAGTAATGATAGTGGAAGAAATATTGTCAGATATTCAGTCTTGCAAAAGAAGTCAAACTCAAAAATGTATAAAAAAGCCTGAAACAAAATTGCAAAAACCTTCTATATCTATAATATAGGCTAAAACATTTTAATACTGTTTCCAATACTAATTTGTTCTTTGAAGCAAATAAACCAAATTCTATATGTTGTGTGTGTTACACCCGTGTAACATTCGTTTTTAACCAGATTATTTCATGTTTTGAGGACATGTTCCCTCTAGTTCGCTATTCACACTATCAATGCATGGCAGGGTATTGGCTGGAACTAAAATCATCATTCGTTCCGAGTAAGAGAGCCAGTGCGGCGGATGTGTCACAGGCATTAGAACTCTATTCTATAAACTAGCTTTTCTATTCTTTTGGCACATCACAGTGATGGATCTTGATTAGTTGGGGTCCTCAGGTCTTTCAACACCTACTGAACTTTCATATTCACCTGTATCAAGTGCAGATGAGAATTCACAACACTTGTAGCAAGAGTGATAGTGAATCAGACTAGGATGATGACGGGGAGGTAATTGTGAATCCGACTTTAAACAACTCCACAACCGGTCTTCGGGATATTACCTTTACAAAAGGTCTTTTGTGCCCAATTCCAGAACAAAAACCAATTTATCTCTTCAGTTTACTCCTCGATAAAGTGTTGGAGAATATTGTTAAATTTACCAATAAAAAGGTTGAAACAGAGTTTCTGGAAAGGGGTTCCAATGAAAATGCAAGAATTAATTCCTGAAAAGATGCTACTGTTAATGGGCAAGTTTTTTTTAGACTCCTTGCTTTACACAGGCACAATAAAACTAAACAGAATCAATGACTATTGGAAGACACAATGGCTCTTTTCACTACCCTCATTCAAACAACACATGAGCAGGGACAGATTCCTCGTAATCTTACGTTGTTTGTCCCTATCAAATGACTCACACATTGATGATGAAAAAATTATGGCTATTTAAAGTCAGAAATGTTGTAGGATATTTCAACATAAAGATGAATTCTGTCTATTATCCCGGGAAGGAGTTGTCTCTAGACGAGGACATGATCTTTTGGCAGGGCAGTCTTCAATTCCAGCAAGACACAAGTACAGCATTAAACTATATAGTTTAGCTGAGCCTGAGGGTCTAGTATTAATGTATAAATGATCCTACTTTGGGTAAAGGTCATGCTAGTAAATTTGTCTTAGATCTCATACAGGGTAAACTTTTAGCATCAGTGCTCCTTGCTATTGTACTGGAACATTGAGAGTAAATCGCAAGGACAATCCGTCAGATGTAGTTAATGGCAAACTAAAAAAGGATGAAACCATCGCCTGCTACAGTAATGGAGTTATGATTGGAGCATGGAAGGGAAAAAAAGGTGTTGTACATTTCAATATAATTTCAAAATAATATGGCTATTCATATAAACAAACATGGTGTAGAAAGAATATAACCTCTACCCATCATACAGTACAATGGTCACATGAAGATGATTGATCGATCAGATCAACTTCTGACCTGTCGTTACAGGAATGTTACAGGATGTTACAGGAAGACTGTCAGATGATATATGAATGAATACACACTAGCTATGATCATGTACAATAGTAACATATGTGAGCCGGGAGAAGGAAGGTGTCATTGTATGATTTCCGCTTGGCTGTGTTGGAGAAACTTCTTTCTCGGCTAGAGAACCCTGAGTGGACACCTGATTGCATCGGGCAGGGGAGACATGACATTGTGATTTGTGAGGAACGAGACAGCAAAGGTAGAATGAAACGTAAAAGGTGTAGAGTGTGCCACTCCAGAAAAAATTGTGAAAATGACCCCATACCATTGCCGTCTAAGGTAGAATGAAACGTAAAAGGTGTAGAGTGTGTCACTCTAGAAAAATTGTGAAAATGACCCCATACCATTGCCGTCTGTGCCCTACTAATTGTTTTGAATATTACTATGACAACCTGTAATGAGAAAATCAGTGGAAGGTGTATATCTGTAAATACAATAATATAGGCTAGTTTTATTGTGTAGAATATTTATAAAATGCATAACGGTATAAAAAGCATTGTGTATGTGACACAGGTATAATGTAAAAGTGATATTTTGGTGAGAATGTAACACATGTGTTACATAATAGTGAAATTTAGGTACAAATGTGACATGGATGTAACATTGAGGTATGAATTGAAATGAAAATAAAAATAATCTTTATTCATACGTTGCATATTCATATACAAAGAATGGTGTCAATGTTAGAAATTGTAAATCTAATAAAACATTCTAATAAAAGTTAAGCATAGTAGTGTTTTTACATTTAAAATGTACAAGTTATACAACAAATTTCACCTGGTTCAGATGTAATATAAAAATATAAGGCAAAAAGAAATACATTGATGAGTATTATTGATGATATATTATGATTATTAAAATTTAACATTCTTTTTAAATTAAAATAAGCTGTTACTTACCTAAAATTTAAATAATAAAGTTGCTACAATAAATAAAAGGTGCAACACTTAAAATTATTATAAAATTGGTTATATTATGATAATTAAAATTTAACATTCTTTTAAAATTAAAATAAGATAAGTTACTTACCTACAATTTAAATAAAAACATTACATGCAATAAATAAATGATAAAACACTTAAAATTATAAAAATATAAATAAGTGTATTTGTATCTGTGTGCTTGTGTTATATCAGTGTATCATACAAAATTATGTCAAATCTGGTGGGATGAAGACATTGATTCCAACTTTACTAGTACCCTCATTTTCAGTCTTTTCACAACCACTGGTATGTAAAACGTCAATAAAATTGTTTAGCACCTAGGAACCCAACCATGTCGTAGGGCAGCAGTGAATGTTTCAATAATGTTGCACTTGACCATATCTTATTTTAAAGACTTATTATAAACAAAATATAAGATCTTAAAATGAAATAACATATATTTTTAAGATCAATTAATTATTGGCCACTTGCCATTAAGAATCATCCAAAATCTGACTTCTGGCAGTCCCAGAGTAACAATAATTGTTAATTTATTTATATTAAATGATTGTATGATTTTATAACATTTATTGAAAAACAAAATTATATCAGGATTTAAGCATATGAGAGCTAAAAAAGATTTCTTGAATTTTTTTTACTTTAAAAATATAAAACAATGTTTTTCTAGAAACTAGTTTTTAAAATACACATTTTTAAGTAAACATAATTTTTTATTTTAGATTTAGTGGTAAATCAGTGAGTTGTGACAAAAATTTCTATACAATATTTGATTCCCTAAAATCTGACAAACAGCAATCAATTCTGTTTATAATTCAAATTTAACATTCTCATGTTTTTCATCTCCTAGAGACCTTTAAGATGATATGCAACTTGAGGCATGTTTATGTTTCACATTTTCACCAACTCCTAGTAAACTGTTAAAGATGAAAATTCACTGATGAAATACAAAACTCTACTGTTTAGGTTTTATAAATAAACTTTCAAAGCAAATATACAGCATGTAAAATTTCACTTTAATAAGTTAAACATTCTAATAAAAGTTAGTTAGCATAGTAGTGTTTTTACATTTAAAATGTACAAGTTATACAACAAATTTCACCTGGTTCAGATGTAATATAAAAATATAAGGCAAAAAGAAATACATTGATGAGTATTCATGTATGTACAAACAGTTGATACATGAAACAACATGTTGCAAACATGAAAATATTTATTGTAATGCATTCATAAACAACAGACTGACCATTGACGTTTTTGTATTTAATTACCATGAATAATATTACATTGAGAGAAGCCTCTACCAATCTATTTCATTTTTATTTTTCTTCTTACGTGACAAATATTTGTTTCTTTTGACAGAACGGAACACTAAAGGCCACTCACATAGTGATACAGGATGGTTCTGCTGATGAGTCCTCAACTGCCTCCCACAACTGTACCTCCTCATGGACTGAGTATGCTGGGATGCCAGTGCTACCTGTCCGCTGCAAGGTAGGCTTATTGTACAATATCTATTTTAATATTTTGTGAATTAATTCCTAATAGATTTATTATTCTTTATATATGATAACATATTACGTAGGCAAGTAATAGATAAGGAAGTTGTACATATTTCTGTCCTACAAAAAAACCCCGGGCCAACACTTTGGTTACCAATAATATCACAAAAAGTATGTGGGGTCCAGTAACTTTGGTTGTCTACCTTTCACATCCAGTGAGGATACTCAAAAGCCCAGAATCTCATGTTGTATTTGTTCACTTGTTCATTTGTATACAGTTTAATTAGACTTCTTTTTACTTCCATAAAAAAATCTATTAATGCTTGTTTTACAGTCATAATTATGTTTTTCTTTTATATCTTCAATAACTTATTTGTTATTTGTTTTGCTCAATTAGATACTTAAAATATATTTAACTAGACAAAATAATCACATCATGTCTTGGAGATAAACAAGGTAGGACTAAGGTTACATAGGGTGCAAAATCTCAAGACTATAGCTTATTACGTTTTCAAGATGTCCTCCGGTCATATAGATAAATATGCATCATACAGAAAAGAAACTTTTAAATATCCAGGTATACAAAAACAAAAGTGTGTCAATCTACTAAGTCCAAATTTCATGGTTGGACATACATCATCATTCACAGACTTATTCTTGTAATTGTAGACATGAAGTTTCGTGAAAAATTTAGAGCCTATAGATGATCTTTATCGAGATATTCCTCATCCAGAATTTGCTGCTTCGCTTTAGAGTAGTGGGCTGGCACCTCATCATGCATAAACAATATTTCTTAGATAGTTTGTTCAGTAATATTCAGCAATAACATAGGCAAGTAATAGATAAGGAAGTTGTACATATTTATGTCCTCCAAAAAAAAACCTGGCCAACATGTTGGTTACCAATAATATCACAAAAAGTAATGGTCCAGTATTCACTTCTCCATTACTCTGGAAGGTTGCTTTGTTGCACCATAAAACCTTGAAAAAAATTCATCTTCGTGCATTTTATGACAGGCCCACAAACAAAAGTTTATTTTTAGAAGGTGGTCATCTCCATGCAGATCTTGATGTAGTGAAATCCAGTATGGATGCATTTTATTCTCCCTAAGGATCCTGACTACTGATCATTTGCTAATGCCTGCAACAGTAGCAACTCTTCTGGATGAGTCACGTGGATTGAGCTGAATCGCAACCAAAATGTCTGTTACTTTATCATTCCTTACAGGCCTAGTGAACTGTTTCCTTTTGTTGTGATCTGGTTGTACTTTTCGAATTTCATGGACATGACTAGCAAGTCTGTGGAACAAATTTTTGTGAATGTTCACAGTACTGGTAACGTTGAGTGTATGGAGCAAAAGAAAAGCAGCTGTGTAGTTCTGTAAACATTCACCTAACACCATCAATATCGAGAAAGCTTCCTCGTTGGTAAATTGGCATATTTGATAGACAGTAAACGTCTTCACTGAAACACCACAAAACTGACTGACTAACTAAAAGAAATAAAATCCTTTGAAGAAATAAACATGATCATCTTTTATGATTTTTCCCAAACTTATTAAAAAAGGTTCAGTAGTTTTTGGAGGTATGCTTGTCCATACTAGTAGAAAGTAACTGAATATATAAACACATGTTTAGATTAATTAAAAACAGTTTAAAACATAGCTGGCATTGCTGTTTGGTTTGTTATCAAACAAATCCATTATAGGTCACTAATAAATAAATCGTAATTAATGTTTAAAATTTGATAGAAATTCACACTTTTAGTGTGCAGTACCTCACATTTATGGAAAGTGTTTTAAAAATAAGTGGTAGACATTTTTGAATACTTTAAGGCAAAGGTAGAGAAATATAACAAACTGTGTACTAAATACAATATAACATCGTGAAAATTTATATTTTTGGTCCCATTTCTTAACCATACCAAACTTTAAAATACAACAAATTTTAGTTTTTAAAAGAGATTGATAGGTGTCATGCTTCTTTTAGGGTTTATGAGTTTGAAATATATGTAAACTGTTTAAAAAAAAATTATAAATGTGCTGAAAAGTGACAACTGTAACATATTTTTAAAGAGTACATCTTTGGTAAACTGGGATAAAAAGTTTGATTTGCTCAAATTTTTAACAAGGTAACTTTAATGTAATAAAACACTATGGAACCATACAATTTTGACATTTTGGACCACCCTGTATACAAGAAGTGAAATAAATTAAAACCTTTTTCAAAATGACCAGTGACTAAGAGATCTTAAAAATGAGATACAGCTCAACCTACTTTTACATTGGAAAAATCTTTCAAAAATAACCCCTACCCCCCAAAAAGTGCCATTTTGGATATTTTCTCGAATGATTTGGGGTAAAAAATGGGGGTTTTCATCTAAGTGAAGAAGGTAGGCTTCTCGGTTCAGCCACTATACATCGTACACGGGTGGTCTGCCCCATCCTGTATAACTAGCTGATTACCTATCTATGCTTTGCTATAGGACCAAAACTTAACTCTAAGATTATTAAAAAACTTACTTTTATAAATATTAAACTTTTTTATACCATGCTTGTTTTAATTTTTCGTAAACAGGGATATATACAGGTAGTCACAAAGAAACTGAACATTTTTATATCAAATATGTTAAGTTATCATTAGTGTAACTTGATTTATAAATTTTAGTAAAGTATTACTGAGTTCCCTATATTACTTTAGGGTTGGGAACATAAATACTTAAACTTAAAATATTTTATGACAGAACAGTTTTTGCATGGTACTGACAAGATTATAAATTACATTATTAAATCAGACTATCACTGGTAATATAATCCAGCTATTTAGAGGATGGATTCTGAGGATAATTTGAGGGTGTGTTTTGAAAAAGGTTTTCATATGTCATCTGACGTTCTTTAAAGGACTCTTAGGTTATGAAGGGATTTAATGTTGCAGACAACAAATGCTGAACTACACAAGAACCGGTTTGGATCAGGAGGCAGAGGCCGTTGTATCAAATTGCTTGACAATTGGTACACTCCTAGCGAGTTTGAGGCATTCTGCGGCCGTGCCTCCAGCAAGGACTGGAAGAGAAGTATCAGGTACATAACTTTAGTTTTCACTGTAGAGTTTTCTTTTACCTTTCTTTCTTTGTATTAAAAAATAATTACTTATGATGTAAATCATTTAAAAATTGGATTTTTACTAGGGTTATTAAGAATTTATATTACACCATACAAATTTAAAAATTAACTGTATTTTTAATTGGTTTATTTATTTTTTATTTGGTTCTAAAATAGATTCTCTCTAATAGTGTGAAGTGCTCAGTGCAGAGAAAACTCCTTACAACAATTATACTGAGTAAGCTTACGTTAAGTTTAGTATTTTTGGTATGAGATCTAACTTTAATGTTCATTAAGTGTACAATATTTGAATCGATGTTCAGGTTTGGTGGGCGAAGCCTGCAGGCACTGATCGACGAAGGTATTCTTACCCCCCATGCCACCAGCTGTACGTGCTCGGCCTGCTGCGATGACGACTCTGCTGTAAGTGTATGTTTCTTGCACAATTTTTTATTAGTATAAGCTACAATTAGTATACATTAGTTATTTTGCCCTCAACAAGCTAAATAATCAATTTGATGAGTAAAAGTTGAGTCTTAAAAAGGCTATTTTTTGCTAATCAAAAGAGCATGCTGGGAAGCTGCCACCCGTGCATTTGAGTCTCCGTTTTTAAGATGGGGTTAAGTTAAAACTGCATTGTAAATAGGAACTCACCTCAAATCCCTAAATGCTTTTCTGCATAAATTTAGTTTTAGTGTCTTAGTGCTAATTAATTGTTAAAAATACAATTATTTGTTAAAAGTAATTGTTTATATTTTATATTCAATATACATTTTTCCATAAAAATTGTGTATAAATATCACCACAAAAGTCACTTGTGGCTCTTAAAAATATGCCATGCCACAGTGGCAGAGGTAGCTGAGTAACTTACATGCACATGTTTAAAATTTTGTTCATGAAATTGAATTTTTTAACAGTGTTTACCCTCTAACTGGCAACTGCCTTATTTACAGGAGTTTGGTCATCCCCGTACTGGTACTGGTATAAGCAGTTGCTTTGGAAATCGTTATTTTTTTCTTTATTTTCTATATTCTGTTCACACTTGAGTATTAATCGACCTATCAATTGAAGACATGTTTTATTATTCAATAAATAAAACTTTATTCCTCTTTATATTGTTAGAAAGAATGTCTTGTGTGACCAACTATTTCGACTGTGGCCAGCTGACTTAGCCAACTGTTTTATTAGTTACGTCTGGTGTCGTGTTTTGTTGATGTCTGGATAGTTGATTTATTTTTAGTTCATGCTTTTTTTTAATTATTATTAATATGGCTGGTGAAGACGGATTTAATTTTAGGAACATATCCAGTGATTTGGTAGAACTATTCAAAGCTGAATTGGAACCAGCTTTTTTTATCGGGCTTTTTTTATTCAAGATTTAATCTGTTGTGAATAACAAAAATATAGTAAAAATAATGTGAGTATCACTATTCTCTGAGTTTTTCTGAAAACAATAATATATAAGGTTAAACAATCATTGTAGGTTGAATTTCCAGTGTTGTAAAGAATTTGTACGAAAAGGCTAAAAATACAATGTTAGTACATTCAACACAAAAATTGCTAAAAAGAGTAAAATTTTATTGAGTAAAAGGGCTAAAGCTATATAAAAATTTATTGATAAGTATAAACTTATTATAAAAATTATTGAGCTTCTTTTGCATATTTTGGAATTTGTATAAACCTTTCACACATATATGATAAGATAGGGAAACTGATAAAAATTTCAAAGAATACATAGCAATACATTTTTAAACACAAAATTTATTTGAAAGTTAGAAAATAATAATAAAAATAATTTATCATGAAAACATTAATGTATAATAATTTGTATATTTGAGAGAAATTAAGTTTTGAGAGCTATGTAACAGTTTAATGAAAAGCTAACAAAAAGCTAAAAAGAGAGAGCAAGTATAGGAGCAGACACCACCAGTTGCAGGGATAAGTAACATCTAGAACAGACTAAAATGGTTTTGATTCATCACTAGTGCCATTTAGAGAACATAAGATGATATGTTTTACACTAATCTCCATATCTTTTAGCATGGGTGTCATATAAGTGTCTGTTGCAAGATACTGAAATCAAATTTTTATTGACATTAATCTTACTTAATTTTACATAAACTCTTGATTGTATATAATCAGCTTAATTTCATATACGAGGCATGTTTTCTTCAGTAAGTACCGTTTTGAAATTCCAGTGCAGCGGTCAGTGTTCTGGACTTGCATACTATCTACCTTCATCTGCTAGCAAACTACAAACACAGTCACAACAAAAATGGATCTTTACATCAATTAATGCATATTAAAAATGCCCCATCATTTGAAAATTCTGCTGACTGTGAAGTATGTGTAAGGGAAAAGGACAGTTCGTCCCCGCGCTTAGTCCTAAAAGGACCTTTGCACCTCCCTTACTTTAATTTTGTGTCCTCAAATTCCAAGGCTTTTGCAAAAACCGATCAGATTTGAGGACTCCTGTCCTCTGATGTCCTTGGGGCTGAGGAGATATGCTCCCAGGAATCTTTTCCGAGTGTCTAAGATGGCAGGACAATCTAACCAAATATGCTCTGCTGATTCCTCCTCTTCTCCACAGAGTTTACATTCGTCAGTCTGGCTAAGGCCCACCCTCATGAGATGTTTCCTTAGGGGGCCATGTCCTGTCAACATCCCTAATGTCAGTCTTATATCCTCCTTATAAGAGAGCTGTCCACCCTTTAACGTAAGGAGAGATAAAAATTTTGTATAGTCTTAATACTGAGGCTCTACTCAAATTAACGTTTCTTATCCTCTTTTCCCAATCTTTGACCAGAGCTTTGCTGTTGGAGAAGGATATCCCGCAACCTGGCTATTATAGTTTCGTAAATCCAACATTTCATTTTGGGTTTCAATTGCCATGTAAATCCAAATAGTCTCTTACAGGCCCCAAGGGCCATTGTCGCTTTGGATATTCTGTTTTCAATATGTGAGTTCCAAGTGAGCTTCTCATCCAGGATTATACCCAGGTATTTCACTTCTTTTGTTTGGTTTATACTGATTTCTTCCAGGTTGTATAAGCTGAAACTTTCTTGTCCTGGTAAAGGTTATCATATTTGTTTTAGATGGGTTGATCCGTAGACCTTCCCCATAACACCAGTTGCTTATGAGGTTTAGTTCTTCTTGAATTAGGTATTCCAGGGTGCCTTTGATTTTTCCTTTGACCATAAGCAATAGGTCGTCCGCATAACATAGTAGCCTTGTTCCCCTCTTCTCTGCTTTCCCCTCTCCTCTACCACCATCGCCCACAGGAGAGGAGACAGAACTCCTCCCTGGGGGCAGCCTTTCTGGGCCGTGATTGCGGCAGATTCATCTCCGTACTTTGCCTTTACTTGTCTTCTTTTTAGGAGGGCTACTATTCATTTGACTACATCTGAGGGAATTCCAAAATGTTCCATAGCAGTCTCCATGGATTGATATGCAACTCGGTTGAAAGCTCCTTCAATGTCCATAAAAACGCTGACTAGGGCTTCCTTTTCGTTGAAGGTGTTCTCCATTGCTTCCACTAAGCTGTGGAGAGCGGTCGTAGTTGATTTACCTTCTATATAAGCATGTTGAGTGGGACTAAGTTGGTGGACTGGTAAAATTTCATCCCTAATGTGTCTGTTTATTATTTTTTCCATAGTTTTCACCATGAAGGAGGTTAAGCTTATGGGTCTGTACGAGTTGGGTTGAGTTGGATCCCTGTCTTTTTTCCACACGAACACCACCAGTGCTGTCCTCCAGTTTTTTTGTATATATCCTAAGGCGTAACTGCTTCTGAACAGAATGATAAGGGTATTTAATAAGATGTCCAGCCCCTCTTGAAGAAGGGCTGGAAAAACTCCATCTGCCCTAGGAGATTTAAATGGCTTGAATGATCTTATTGCCCATTTAATTCTTTCGTGTGTGAGTAGTCTTTTAGACCGCTGTCTAGCTTTCGCAATTTCTCGACTGAATCTCCCCTCGACTAGAGAATAAATATCCTCATTTTGAGTCAAGAAAACACCGAAAAGTGCGTCTCCAGAAGCAGTTCTAAGGTCTCCTTCCTATTCCCTGTGAGGTCACCGCCTTTACTAAGGACCCCATAGGGTTAGTGTGATCAGTTTGGAGAGTTTTTTTAAGCCTGGCAGCCTCTGGTAGGCTGTTTATGTTTTAGCAAAAATTCCTCCAGGTTCTTCTTTTTTCTTTCTCAGTTCTCTGTCATATTCGTTTTGGGCTTGTAGATAGGAGATCCAATCGTCTGTCCTTTTTGCCCATTTTAGTAATTTCCTAGTTTTAATTCTTAGTGTCTCTAACCTACCAGTCCACCACGGCACGTCTTTCTTCAGCCTGTTTTGTCTGGGAGGGCAGTTTTCTCGTAGGCCTTTGATATAGCTTGTTCTACTAATTGTGCAGACCTTTCTAAGTCAAATTCATTTTTCTGGAAGGGTTCTATTTCTTCCAACTCTTCGGCTAGAGACACTCTGTATTCCCTCCTGTTAGTAGATTTAAGAACCCTGTGGGTCATGTTTTTCCCCCCTATCTCCTCTATGTCAAACCTAATAGGGCAGTGGTCCAGTAGTGAGGCCTCCTCTGAGACGTACCATTTTACAATGTTTATGTTTTTGAGACCTGTGGATAGGGTTATGTCTAGGACTTCTTGTCTAGTTCTGGTAATAAAGGTAGGACTGGACCCTCTATTTTCCAAAACTAAATCATTACAGAACATAAACTGTAGAAGTTCCTCATCTCTTGGGTTTATGTTTGTGCTTCCCCAGTAGGTTCCTGGATGTGCCAATGGCGCAGTGTAGTGGGTACGGCGGTTATCGCAAGATAACTAGATCAAGTAACGTCAAGCGTTGGTCACCTGCTTGGATAGGTGACCACTGAGCGATCCTGTCCTTGCAAGCAGCCCCGCCATTGGTGGTGGTTCGGAAGTCACCTTTAAGCCGTTGGTCCCCAGGTTAAGTGTTAGAGAGGCCTTCTTAACCCTAACTTCGCCTGGTAAAATAAGACATTCTTTACTTTTTTTTTAGGTATGGTGAGCATTGCAGTCACAGCCAAAAATGAGGGCTGAACCTCTATCTCTGCAGCTCTGCAATAGTCTTTCTATTTCTTTTGGTGGGCAACTTATTAACGGGTTGGGGAAGTAGGCTAAGTCTATGGTAACCTCTTTCACCCCTTGCTGTGATGCCACTTTCACAGTAGCCACCTTCACAAGATCTCTTGTTGTCAGATCTGTAATAGGAAAGGCTGTTATATTTTTTGAAATTAGAATACATGTTCTGGTATTTTCAATTGATCGATCATATATTACCAACTTGAGTCGTCAATCCTCTGATGCAACCTCTGTTGATCCAAGGTGGATAACTCGTGTTAGTTTAACCATAGGTTGTCCTTTCAACTCGTATGGCAGTACAGATGGCCGCTCTAATTTCATTAACAGTTCGGCAGCTATATTAGTTGTTTGTCTCCCCAGATCAGAATTATATTTAAATTTCCTCTGCGTTATTTATAGTAATTTAAAATGTTTAAAGAAAGAAATGTAAAATAATTAAAAATTTATTTGTAATGAATCTTTCTAATACAAAGATAAACATACGTTAGGGAAATTTAACTCTTATACGTATATTGTTGACAAATATATTGAAATACAATTTTATAAAGTAGCCCTTTGCAGTTATGATATACTCAGACATGATTACATTTTTCTTAGTATTTAAATTTTTTTTACAGAATAAAACTTTTTTGGAATAAAAAATACATACCTACATGTAGTCAAGAATAGTTGGCACATGTCTTGCAGTAAAATTTTCTAGGTTTCTGTCCATTTATTTATTTTAACGGTACAACACCAATTTAAAAAATATTACTAGTATATCTGAATGAAACCAACAATAGATAATAAGTATACAATAAAAGGAAACAAAAAACAAACAAATCAATGTCAAGGTATTTTAACAGATATGAACTAATTGTAAAACAGAGACTACTTAGCTCATGCACCATGTATCACTTCGTCTCTCATGAAACCAATAGCATCTGTCTGGAAAGAAGAATTCCCGAAGGAATTGACGGAGGAAGAAACCGCTTTGCCAGTCCTCAGGAGTCTGGATATGCGGATATATTGTGGTTTTGAGTATAATTAGTTGGCTGGAAACGCCTACTAAAAACTGACTTTGAGCGAGTCCCTCTCGGCACAGTGAAAGTCACAGCTCCCAGCAGGTCAGGACAGTCTATATCGCCGTTGACCAGCCCTCGCAGAAAGTCCGCCGCAAAAAGAGTGGTTGGATGTTGAACAGTCCTCCACGGTGTGGATTGGGGTCTCCATGTACTGATACCCAAGCCTTGTTCCCAGAGCTCTGATGAAGCGGACTTGCACTCTGTTGAGCATTTCAATGTGAAAGGCTTGATGAGGTGACCAAACAAGACAGCAGTACTCCAGCAAAGGACTGTCTGTACATGTTTGGTCCATTCTATCACTTCAGTGTATAGGCCCAGTACATGTCATTTGTCTTGTTTGCACAGTTAATTTTTCGAGAAGAATTATAGGCAAGTTTAAAATGTACTGCTTTACTTAAAAATTAATTTAAAATAAAGCTGCTCAATAAGTTTCAGCACTCACCATTCATTATAAAACAAAGGAAATATTAAAAAATAACTGCTATATTTAGTGGCCAGTGGTGCTGGCCTTATGAACTATGGACGCATTTTATCTTGTGAAAAAAATCTCAGCTGGACATAACGAGCTGAGATAACATTATGGCAAAAATTCATCCGCCCTTCCGACAAAATGGTGGCAGCCTTCAATTAAGCAAAATTATAAATATTGGCAGATGAATTGTCTGTTTAAATCTTGGGAGTCGAAACTAATTCTAAAAAGTTTTTCTGACTATTGTAGAATCCAGGAGATGACATCTGCCTTTACCTCATCATCGGAAGTGTAATCATTGCCCTTGAGGCTCTCTTGAATAGAAATTCATATCACAAGATTGGAGAAGTAAGAAAAATGTGGAATCAAAGACTCATCAGTAGTGTGAAAATTGTGCCGACAAGCACTGTCATGTCGTCAACGAGAAAATATTACTAGCGCATATATATAAAAAATAGACCTTGTCATAAATGGCCTTTAAAGGACAATTAATTTCAGCAGGAGTAACTTTTTCACCAATTAAAAAATTGATAACACACTTCCTCTGGACTTCTAAAAGATTAGTGTGTACCACCGTATGGTGCAGGGCGTCGTGAATAAGTTAATTAAATCTCCTGCTGTGAAATGCGATCATTCAAATGCAAGAACAGGAAACCAGTTGATAACATCACGAAATCTGTTAAATTTATGTTGATAATTTAGAGATGGAATGTTTAGAAAGTGGTGGAGTGTTTACAATAATGTAATGAAGGTTGCACAAATGAAGGTGTGAGACATGGACTTTTCTTATTATGTGTATGAAATGGTAACCTAACACTAACACTCTGTAAGGCTGAGAACTTGGACATTCAGTATACAAGCCCTTCATTGATATTATTTCTTTATCTGTATTATTTTTTGTCTCTTTGTGCATTAACCCTATAAATGCTGGTGATATTCACCTGCAGTGCTACGGTTTTAGGAGTTTTACAAGCTTATGTTAAAAGTAAATAATACTTACTTACTGCCGTGGCTCCTGGTACCCAAGGTGGTACTTTGCCTCGCCAACACACTGCCTCCAGATCTCTCTATCCATTGCCTCTTCCTCCCTTCTTCCCAGTTTTCTTATGTCTCTTCTGATCTGGTCTCGCCATCTCAACTTGGGCCTTCCTGGTGGTCTTCTGCCCTCCGGATTGTTTACAAGGACGTTCTTGACTAAGGAGTTGTCCTCCTTCCTTAGTAAATGGCCAGCCCATCTCATTCTCATCTCAAAAGTAAATAATAAGTACATAAATATTAACAGAGTGCAACATATATATTGTTTTCTGCTAAAACCACTCAAAAAATGAAAATAACAGTTACAATTACTTACCATAGCTGTATGCTAATAAAAAGTTAATATATTTGTTGTAAACAAATTTTTTACCTTAACACAGCATAGTACTGTACTAAACTCTCAAATAAAAATCCAAAATGTACAAAATAGTGTCAAATTTACTACAAATGAAAAAATATATCCAATTTGCAAATTTAATTTTTAGAAAAAAAAAACGCAGGACCAAAATATGTGTTCTTTTTGCCCACCAAAAAGCCATAAAAATCTGGTAGATTCAAATTATTACTTCATCAGATGAGTTTTATAGTAACTAAATAGAGTCCTTGTTGGTATTTTACATATTGCTGACCTGTATTATAATTTAAAAAGCTAAAAATATTAAGTTATCGACAACAGCAAAATAACTCATGTAAAGAGTAACTCACATAATAAATAACGATTCCAGCTGCAAAGCTAAAATCATTTGTAGTGACAGTATTTAGGTAAAAACACAGATGGCATGTGTATAAGTTAATAGTGCTGTTTTCTTAGTTTATTACCCTATAATTGTGGTGAAATGTTGTCTTTATTTTTCTTTGGTCAGTTGTTGGCTATGCACTGAATGAATTTGCAATGCTGTTTTTCTGTGTAATGTAGATAGGATTATTCCTATCAAGATGATGATGTTGCAGACCGGGCCAGTGAGACTGTTTACACCTTACAAGAGACGGAAACGGAAGGACACTTTGGATGGTGAAGGAGGGCTGCCGAGAAAACTCAAGCCTCACGCTGGAGACAGTAATGGAGAGGAGAGCTGCGATTCAACTGGAGGTATTACTTTGTCGTATGTTTCAGTAGAAATGTAATGTAAGTGACAATTAATTCTCGTAAGAGATAAATGAATCTGTGCTCTTTTGATTAGAGACTGGTAGTATTATCTGTAGGATTTTACTAAACAACTGTTTTTCAGAGATCCTGGGCATCAAGGAGTCGTGGAACTCGGCACAGTTTGTGACGGAGGCTATGGTGAGTGAAGTGGACGGCAGTCCTCCAGCCTCGACTGTGGCTACCAGCTCTGTGACTGCTGCCACAGCCACTACCTCACCCAGTAACACCACACACACCGAGTTCGTCCCCACTTCCTCAGTTGCTGATCTTTTTAAAAAACTAGATGAGGTGCGGTTAATATAAAACATTTATTTTGTAAAAAGTATTATTGCTTCATGATCTATATAGTCAATGCCTAGAGCTAAATTAACATTAGTATTAAAAAGTCTTGAGATTCTTGAATCTTAGGAACTTGTTCAACAATGTTTGAAAATAGATTTGATTTTTTGGTCTCAAGGATCAATTTTGAGATACAATTCTGGTTAAAAAAAAATTAAATGTATTACAAGAAAATTCACTGGATTTCAATTTTTACTTCTATTTGCTTCAGTTTTTGACTATGTTCTGTATTTTTATGTTAAAGTAGTTGCAAAGCTGATTACTTGTCAGCAGTACAGTATCTTGTTTTGCACATTAGATTTATGATTTTTTGTAAATGCAATCAATTTTAACTGTGATCTAAAAATAAATATAAAAAAACCAAAGATATACATATAATTGTTGTTAATTTTTTTAAATTTTACCTCCCTTTTCTAAGAATGTATCACAAAAGATTAAAGAGGATTTAATATTTTTTTTTATTTTAATTGATCTCACCCTTTTGGGATGCAGTCCCTAAAATTTATAATGTGCAAAAAAATTGGCTTTATTGACCTAGTATTATTTTCAAATTTCAATTTTCCTCTTTTTTGCAACTGTTCCAACGTAAGCAGTGGGAGGGGCCCAAATCACACTTTACAGGGTGGGTGAAAAGTCCATACCCTCTACTTGTTAAATGAAAAAGAGTTGGAGAGTCGATCCTCTGGCTCTAAGTCGTGGGAGCAACCACTTGTTAGCATTCTCAGATAAGTTTCCTGAGTTACAGACCCATAAACAAAAAAGGGCCAAACCAATGTTTACCTATCACAACTTTCTAAATCATCACATGTAGTGAATTGACCTCAATTTCCTCTTAAAAGTGTGGATTTTCTTTTGCCCAAAAATAGATGTTTCGATTATGGGTGCTTCAGTAAACTGTACATTCATTAGAGAACGAGATGTTACATTTATTTGTTTCTGTACGAAAGTGCTGGAGCATCAATCGACATGCTTTGACATGTTTCTCCAAATCACTTAATTCATTAAATGATACCCGACAGTAGCATTTTATTTTTATGCCCTTTCGAACATGATCTCTCTTTGTCAACCTTGGAATGTTCAACTCAGCTGAACATGATTTCATTAGAGATAGCTGCGCTGAATTGACTCCACAGCAGCACAAGTCGATATGAGTGCTTGGCCTCCCGCCACGTGACCCTAGCAAGAACACTTCCTGTTTTTCGATTTTATGACAGTCTCCCAAAATGCACAAAAAGTCATTCATTAGTTCATTCTTAGTTTTTCTACTTCATAAACTCAAACACACGCCACTAGATACTCCTGAATAGTTACCACAGTTGTATTTACTATTGTTCACTCTAAGACTTGACAGACTGTGCAGCTTGACCTTGGCTGTAACTGTCGACGTCCCCCCACCCCACCTTTAATCGGCCTAACATTTCTGCCCTTCACCAATATTAAGGCCGGTATCGACAGTGCGAGGCTGCTCGCTGCGAATGCCTCGTCGCGAATGCTCGGCTTTGCCTCGGACTGTGGATACCGGGGTTGCTCGCTATGAGGCGTTCGCGTTGCACAATGTGAGGCGAGCCGTGTGCTTGTCGGTTTTAGAGCAGTGCTCAAAGGTGCCTCGCTCCGAGCTGCGCGTCAAGTGGATACATGCGCTGTCTGCCTCGCACCGTACAAGACACAATTCTGCACTGCAAACCAACAAACCTGCACAACGAAACTGTCATCATGGATAATAATGAAATGATCAGACAATTAGGCTCTAGCAATGTAATAAAATGTTCAAAATCTTGTTTGGACATTCGCAAGAAATTTGGCACGTCTTCTTCGAACCTCACGTCTTCTAGGAGTCTGTTCCCATATTCGAACCGATTTCGATAAATCTTTTGACCCACCTTCGGGGTTTACATCGCTTTTCCTGTTGTTTTTTTCCTAATAATCGTCGCCATCACAATAAAATCAGCGGCAGCAACCTGCGCATTTCTAGAAAAAATAAACATATTGTCCTGACTGTCTTCACTACGAATGCGGGTGGTTCGCGTGCTCGCAGTGAGCATTCGTGGTTACAAACTAGCTGCTAGCTGAAGAGCTCACCCTGAGGCAGATGGCACGAGGCATTCGCAGCGAGCAGCCTCGCACTGTCGATACCGGCCTTTACTCTCAACCACCACTTGATACTTACAAAACTTGTGATTCGCTGGAAAATGCTTACATCAGTGAGTATGGAGTTTTCGCCCAGTCTGTATTTATGTATAGTATATTTATTATTACACTGAAAATATGGATGTTTTTAGACACTTATAGTGTAACATTGTGCTTAGTTAATACTGCGATACTGATATTTAATATAATCAGACGAGGTGCTATAGACATAAAGTTCAGTCACAATATGTAACATGGGAAACAGCCAGCTCTCATGTGGCCTGCAAGTTGTTTCTTTTTTTTAATTTCCAGTCTTTTGATATCAGATTCTTTTGTTACAACCTTTCTTACAACTTGCAACTATAATAACATGTTTTCTGATCACAGTCAGTGTGTTAAAAAGATGCTTTTATATCGGTATATAAGAGCAGATTACCTTTTACAGTGTACTCATAAAAAATTTAATTTATAAATTTGTTTACCCAAAAACGTTGTTTTTTAACACCAAAGTTTTTGTTAGATATATATGTTTGTTGCTAATTTTGTCAACAATATCATGTGATCGGAGTGTAAATTTCAGTTTTTAGAGAGAGCCTCTCTGTAATATGTGTCTGTGTCACCCCTAGATTGCCACACGGCTGGTGAAGACATCATATACACTGAGAAGAACCCTGGAGGAGACCAAGGATCAGTGGAGGGTAGAGAAGGAACAATTGAAGGAGCAAGCCAAGAGAGATAAGGAGCAGGCAGTGTTGGCAGCTCGAGTGGAGGCACAAGTAGCATGTTCCAGGTAGTACAACCATGTCAAATCAAATCAAATCAAATCATTTTTATTGCGAAGACAATATTTTACAATTGCATAGCGTCAATTTATTATATTCTAAAATTTTACACATACAAACCTCAACATTCTCATTTAGACATACAGTATTATAATTAACTTCTTTTATTTCTTGCCAATGTAACCCACTTTATAACCAGGGAGTTGTCATTCCAATTAAGGTGTTTCCCAGTCAAATTCCAAAAACTCAGTAAGTATTATAAAATGCTTCTCACACCAAAATGTGTTTAAGGTGAGTTAAAAATGTCTTCAGAGTTGGGGCATTTTTTTATTGAGTTTGTCAGTCTGTTGAGAAAATTAATACCTGCCTACGAGGGCAAGTGTTCATAAACTACATTCTGTGTCATCCCGTACGGTAGTTATCTATACCTCATGTCTCGTGCATGTGTATGTCTTGGCCTCTGGATAAGGCGTATTTGAACATACAAAACAAAGTTGTTTCCAAAATGTAGAGACAGGGCAGAGTCAACAGCTGCAATTCCTTGAAAGCTAGCCTGCAAGACTCTAAAATTAATTTTTGCGATGATTCGAATAACTTTTTTTTGGCGTATGAAAGCTCTCTGATACTGATAGTTCGCACAAGTCCCCCAGAGTACCAAACCATAGGACAGATCAAGCTGTAATATAATCAGTACCTGACTCTGGCAGTATTTTGCTAAAGACCTCAGAACAAATATTCCTGAGGAAAATTTGGCGCAAACGTGATCACTGTGCTCATTCCAAGTCAACCCTCGATCAAGGTGTATTTCTAGGATTTTTGAAGAGCAGACTTCTTCCAGTGTGGAGTCAGATAAAAAAACTGCAGGCCGACACTGGTTTTCTCAGCATACAAAAAAAATTCAAAACATTGGACTTTGATGGATTTGCTGTGAGATTGAGGCTGTTGAAGTATTGGACACAGTTTTTAGTGTTAACAAAAGCCTGTTGTTCCAAAACTTGGCTTGATATTTTGCTGAAAGAGAGTTGTATCATCAGTATACTGCACAAGTTTTCTGTACAGAAGTGATGATCCTATGTCCTTGACATAAAGCAGGAAAAGCACCGGACTAATTATGGATGCCTGAAGGGCACCCTAATTCAGTTTTACTGGTTTGGACAATTGATTTGAAATTTGGCCAACTTGGGATCTGTGGTTTAAAAATGAGCTAATTCATTCAAGGTGTACGCCGTGAAACTCAAGTTTGTCGAGCAGTGTCTTGTGGTCAACGTAGTCAAATGCTTTGGACAGGTTTAGAAACATATTCATCGTGTGGTTCCTATTTTCTAGCCCCTCTGCAATCATAACAACAAGACTAACCACTGTGTTGGTTGTCGATTTCCCCTTTTTGAAACCGAACTGTTCATTTGAGAGCTGATTGTGTCTGTCCAGAAAGTAAAGCATTCTTATAAGAAAATGCTTTTCTCTTTTTCAAAGATTTTGCTCAATACGGGCAAAATCAAGACAGGCTGGTAATTGTTGATAGACGATGGGTCATCTTTTTTAAAGTTGGAATGACTTTTGCAATATTCAGGAGAGAGGGGAAAACTTCTGTTTGGAATGAAGTATTTATTAATTGAGTTAATGTACTCAATAAGTGCTTAAAGCAACTTTTTATAAGCCATGTTGACATAAAATTTAAATCGTTTGATTTTTTGGCAGGGAGCTGTTGAATAATTGGTTTAATCTCATCCTCACCAACACCATAGATGCTGCATGCAACACCATAAAATTTCAGTTTAAAACATTTGATTCATTATACTATAATAATATTTCCCAGGGACTGTATTGCTACAGTAAAATTTATGCACTTTTTCTGCAGTATACCAATTAGGTTTATTAATATTTTTGTATATTTTTGTAATAAAATAATCCTTCCTGCTCAGTCGGAAGAAGTAAAAGTTAAAACACAGGGACACTTTTTTTTGCTTCAAATTGAGTTTTCCAATCAATTTTGCTCAGAAAATATATGATATTCAATTGATATCTCATTTTCTGATTTTTGTGGACTTGTACCCTTTTGCGTGGCACCTCCTCAATTAAATTATTTAGTTATTAGTTATTTAATCAAACTATTTTTATAAGATTATAAAATATAACATAATTTGAACCTAACATGTTATTGTGCTAATCAGTTACAACAATACCAGTAACAGTTATTGTTAGACGACAGTTAAATAATTTATATATTTTTCTAAACAGCTGGTTCCAACACTGTGCAGTGAAATGGTTTACCAACCATCTGAATAGTAGAGTAAAAATATCCTTTAACCATTACTAAAAATGGGTCTTTGTATTAAAAATTGTGACTCGAACCTCTTATTTGCTTGTCTAGAAAAATGTTTCATTATAATTTTAAAAAGTAGACAAAATTTCATGTAAAAAATCGTTTCATTATTAGTTCTTATAAGAGCTTTGACAGTTTGAAAAATGTTGACAAAAAACTGTTTTTTGAGTGCAGTGAGTGATCGATACGACCAATAATTAACTTAACTGTATTAATTTGTTGGTCTCGTTATTACACACAACTTTGTCCATTTAATATTTTCTGTATCTCTTATAGTTTCCAAGATCCAGTCAGTATGCATAAAATTTGGAATACCCGGTATAACGCTGGTTATGGAAACAATAACTGTCCCAAACAAGTTAAAAATTGGTACAAAACTTGACCTATTGAATGCCTTGACTAAGTTTGTTTGTCACCTTGGTATGAAAATTCTGCTCATGAAAGCCATCAATCTTTTTAAAAACTCACAACTACGTTATTTATGAACCTTGAGAAAACTATATTGAAGGGGATCAAAGAAAGAAACATGATTAAAATTTGTGATTTTTTTGTAGAGCTGTATTTGACTCGACTGTCCATGTAGTAGACCCTGTCAACACATTGGGACTGCAACCAACTTCTGACTCTAATGATTCCAAAAAGGTAAATAAATGTTTATTTTTGTGTGTGTTATTCTCTGTTTGTTTTCAAAGTAATTTATTTTAGATGAGTAACTCTATTGTGGAGGTCTAAAATATGTTTTGTTGGCTCCAAGACTTTGATTTTTCAAGCACTTTTTTAGAAAGTGCTAAAATGATTGCTATATCTTAGAAAGAGAACTCAGTGTAATATTCAAGCATATTAAAAGATTTCTTTCTTTCGCTTTTAAATGAGTCATTACTATTAATTACAGGGTAGCTATCCAACCGGGAAAACCAGATATAACCTAGGAATTTCCCTGTAGAACCAGGAAAACTCAACAATACATTTTCTGTCTTTGAGCATATATATTTTTCAAAGCTCTAAAGTTTTCCTCGTTTTTAATTGGTTTACAATTTTGAAATTCACCATAATCTTTATGGCTCCTAAGATCAATATTTTGTATACCTCACAAAGTAATAGTATCTATTATTAGAGATATTCTTTTCATATTATTTTCGGTTGAATTATTTTTGTCTATTCAGATTTATCAATTGGTTTTATTTGGCTGACCATTACTTTTAAAGTTAGCCACACTTACCCATGAATCGTCATGATAATGTGAGTTTGCATTTTTTTCAAACTTCTAATGCTTTCTTCCAGTTACAAAGACCTTCATCAACAAGTTGGTCAGTATGTTGAGCATTACTCTTACCCACTTCTTTTTTTGGTAAAAGCATACAAGATACGCAATATGCAGAGACTTCAATTCCTGAATACAAAAGCCAAGAATATTTCTTCAGCCCAAAAAAAGCTACGCAGCTGGTGATACGCTGCACGGCCTTGACGTTTTTGTTGCTAGGTTATTATGTAGGCTAGTTGTTTATAATTGATTGTTATGATGTGAAATGAGCGATCCTCGTTGTTCAAATTATATATCTGAACTATTGGATGATGAAAATATTAGTTTTGGTGATGAAAGTAACACATCTGCAAATAAAGTGCATGCTGATATTTCTCAGTCAGATAGTCTGGATGAGTAAAAAGCAGTGGAATGTGAGTTTGGTTGTGAAAATTGATAGTGACAGTGAAAACAATTCATTATTATCTATATTCCTCTTGTCTGAAGAATTCATCAAACACCACTATTGATATGCACACTGCCAAAAAAGTAGTACATAATATGCATTTTTACCAAAATAATTTTGTGTTGTAAGTAAGTGTACATTGTTCACTACAAAACTGTGTATATTTTGTACATTTATATCTTACCATCTCAAGTCATGTGAAAGTTATATAGAAACATAGAAAACAAAAAATTTACATAACACATTTTTCAATTTATGTACAAATAAAAAAAACAATACTCTAGTAAGTGCATATTTGTATTTTTTTCACCTGGTTTCTAACAAAAAAGTTATATATAACACTTACAATAGCATTAAGCACATATTTTTTAAAATATCTGTATAATATGCTGTGCAAAGGCAAAAACAAGTGTATCATACTGAGAGTTTCTTATTATCAGTTGGAGGGTTAGAAATGTAGCATAAACATTTCATAGCACACTGAATCAGAGACCATGTGCAACACTATTGAAGGGTTAACATTTAAATTTGAATTCAAGACGAAATAACTTATACATTAAAAAAATGTAAAAGATTTTTGAATTCCTATTTAGCCTGGAAAGAGTTAAATTAGAATTGAACATGACCTGTATTACATTTAGAGTTTTACTCCGTCCTTATGGACCAAATCTTTTGAAAGAAGAATCACCAGTTGCATGAAAAATTAGTTTTTAAAGTGTAATGTGGATGTACAGGATCGCCATTGTATAAGTTAGACTATAAAAGTAGAAGAACCCAGCTTATACAAGTGTACACTGTGTTTCAGTGTGCCAATTGTAACAGAGATGCGTTTGCCGAGTGTTCTCTCTGCCGCCGCACGCCTTACTGCTCGACGTTCTGTCAGCGTAAGGATTGGGCCAGCCACCAGGTAGAGTGTGTGCAGACCGCCAGCGACCAGGGTTCTATCATGCTTATCGTAGAGAGCACAGACCAGGTCTTGCCGCAACCAGAGTAGACTGTTGTTATTAGTAATTTATTTATTCCTATTTCAGTTGGGCAGGAAAATTGTGAAAATTGTTAAGTGAGGACGGCCAACTAAACCAAATTCCAAGTACCTGATACATTTCTAGCCATGGACAAGTGGAATAAGAGATTCATTTTCCGTTCTCTGATAACTTTGGTTAGTTGTGGAACATTTTAAGTTGACAATGTGACATAATGAATCAATCACAAAGACTGTTGCAATGCTACAAGCTGCTTATGACACATTAAAAATCAGCAGAGCAGAATCGTCTAAAGATTAATTCAGTATTATTTAGCTCCATACTTGGGGTTGCTACATTTTCATCATTAGATTAATTGATTACTATGTTGCATTACTAATGTTGATAACATTCCATTTCCACTCCATTTATTTTTACTTCTTCCTGTTAATTCGCAAAACAAATTATTCAATAATTTTAGAGTACACAAAAAAGACTAGATGCATTGGCTACAAAATAAAGTAAATTTGAATTATTTTGTATTTGGTTTTGGTTAATATTCAGTGTTTATCATTAAGTTATGGGAGTGTGGTTGCAATACATATAAATTCATCATTATATTATGTAGTGTAGTCACTTGTTCCAAAAGGGTTTCACATAGCAAATCTTGATTGTTCAAAGCTGAAAGTATTCTTGAAGTTTAAAATAAAAATAAAAATTTGTAAACAAATTTTTAATCCTGCCCAGCTATAATTCTTATAATTAGACATCTAGTGGTGTATCTATAAAATAATTGAAGTGGTGCTCGCATAATATATTTTTGTGAACTTGTTTTGATTATAGAGAGTTTATAACTTTTTTATTTATCTTCTAACTTACTGGTTTGAAATAATAACCCTATAATATTTCATAAAGAATTCATTTTTTTATTATTAATGATGTGATGTTTAAGAGTATGACATTTTTATTTATTGCGAAAATTAACTTTTGTTCAACTTTGTAGATGCGTAATTTGAAAGAATAACAAACAGGATTTTGGAAATTTTCCATTATACATTACAAAAATATATAACACTACGTTCTCCACCCTCTTCCTCAGTTGTCACAAAGTTAAGGATACACTAAATTTGTTTAAACAATCCAAGTGTGACAATGAACGTTTATATTTTTGAGTTAGATGGAGGTGAGTTAATCACCATACTTTAATTTTTTTTATAATCAAACACTTGATGGTAAATCGACAGCTGATGAATGAGTTTAGCTAAGCTTCCTAAGCTATATTTTGTCTGGTAGTGTTCGACTACAACATATTATGACATCATTAAATAAGTATGTTGTAATCAGAATGTTAAAAAATTATCAAAGTTAACAGAAAAGTTATGTTTAATGTTCATAATTTTTATTTAAATTCCAATGACACATTTAGTTAAAACCTTAAAATACCTAAGGGCATGATAAGATACACAAGGTTTTACTCTATAAAAGTGGTAAGGTTTACGTCAAGTTCTAAAAAAATTCCATTGACACTCTGATACTAAAAAACTCATGTGTATTCTTAGCCTTATAGTATAGACATAGAATAGTGTAGTATTATTGAAACTACTATTTTGGGATTAAACAAAATTAACCCATTGACTGACTACCAATTAAAACTCCAATATTTTTACCCTCAGTACCAAATTAATTTTTCATTTTGCAATAAAAATCTTATGTGCGTGTTTAGGGTCAATTAAAAATATGAAACAACCATATAACATGATGAAATTATATATATTATTATCTTATATTTTAAATATTTAGTTGCTTAGCAATGATTATATTTATATCAGATCTACTTCTAAAAATAAAATTATGTGGATAATAAGCTTGCCTTGGCCGTTCTCAAGTTAGAAGGTTAGGTCATTTTACATATTAAAATTTCTTTGTCGCTACTTTCACTAAAGATTTCCTCATCAAAGTTGTGTATGTACTTTCATTGAGTATGTTCTCCACAAAATTACTAAAACTCTCAGAAAAAAAACTATATCATTTACTGTGACGTCATTTGAGACAGAAACTAATTAAAACAAATTATCAACGGATAAACAAAAAAAATGTTATGATATAATAGTATAAACAAATGCTGAAATAATCGCTATCGGAATATTTTTCGACTCAAAAACTAACTGTAATGTGCATTGCCAATATACGTCATTGGTAGCCAATGGGGGTTAAACGTCTGTAGTACTTTCAGTAAAAATCTAATTTGCTCTCAAGATGAAATTAATACTTATTTCTCTCTATGTGCATTGCCAATATACGTCATTGGTAGCCAATGGGGGTTAAACGTCTGTAGTACTTTCAGTAAAAATCTAATTTGCTCTCAAGATGAAATTAATACTTATTTCTCTCTAGATTAATGAATATTTTAAGAAATTCATTTGTATTTTAATGTATAATATGTAAATAGTTATTATACAATTGCTAATAATGGTTTATTTATAAGTATTCAATTCTATTTAAAACTTGTTACTAAATTTATTTAGACCTATCTATCTCTTTATTAATAGTAAACTGTATACACTCTGTCCTGCATATAGGTCTAGACTACTGTTAATATTATTTTAAGAAGTATTAAAAGAAACCTGTTTTATATAGACAAATTAGGAGAATTAACAATTTTGTGATTGCAACAAATTGAATGTAAGATAAAACAAGCTTCTTCTTATTTTATTCCTCTTCTTCACTATTTGGTGGACCTTAAACTTTTACAAGTAAAATGTTTTGTAATAATAATCATAATTAATCTTCAATCATCAGTTCAATGATTTACAATTGGAAATAAATATCCTCTCATCTCTCAATTCACCCTTTAACTTACTCATTATTTAGCTTATTAGTGAATAACTGAAAAATGTAACCAGATTTCCAAATAAACAAGGATTTTCAAAAATTACATTCTTTTTATACATATACACACAAATACAAATATACTTCAAAGAATTTAATACAAAATTATTTAAATTGATTAATTAGTTGTTATATTTGTCAATCAAATTATGACTAGTTTAAATCAAAACAAGTATATGTATGAAAAGAAATATGTAATTACTGAAATATCTGATCTGATACCATATTTTACCATTATCTTAATAGTATTTAAGTTACAGCTGTTCAAATCTTGGCATTCTTTTTCAGAGTGCTCTATACGTATAGCCTAGCTTAAAAACTGTATGATATAAATAAAAGTTTTGTTTTATATGTTGCCTATTAGTCAATATTACATATCACAAATGAAAAAATTTCATTTTTAAGACATTGATCAAATAAAAAAATCCCACCATTAATAGAATAAAGAGTAGGATTTTCTAAATTTTTTTAAGTATGTAGTCACATGGAGTCTGTTACGGTTTAACCATTTCATTTGTCTTGATGATGCATTCATTGGTACTTAAATTGCTAAAGGTCCACTGTAATGAGGAATAAAGAATTAATTCTCTACAACACATCACTTTGCACTATTGTTATGTCTATAATATATTTTTTCATAATACTTTGTCTGTTTTATACAAGTATTCCCAGGTTGTATTATTATTATTTAATATAGAGTTACCATAAACTCCCTGTGTTATTTCCCACCCTACTGTAATTGTGTACAATAAACTTTGTGTTTAATATGATTTGGTTTACACTACTAATTTACCCCCATCCCACACCTCAGCATCAGTAAGAAAACACTAATCATTAATTAACCATTTTACTGTATACATAATATTGTAGTCTAGGTTTCCAAATAGAACAAGTTCTACTTATAGACTAATTAAAGAGGTTTAAATTGGACATATGTTGGAACCAACTCACAGAGAGCTGGATTTTCCCTCTTGTGAGAGGTGTAGTTTCCCAAAAGTCTCCAATTCTCTCTGTTGTGCTTTCCTCCTACCACAAGAATTTGAACATCAATATACAGGACTCAACTGTAACACCTAAAGTAGTAAAGAAAACTCTAATAAACATTTTTATTTTGTTTGTCTAAAATATGTCTACAAACTCCTAGTTTTGTGGTAATTTGCAGTGATAAAACAAATTGTAGTTTCAGTGGTAATTTTTTAAACAAAAACCCTCTGCAAATATTAATGGAGATGAATGTTGAAATTATGCTTCAAATATAAGTTGTAACACCGCACCATCCACTGAGCAAATAGCTTATTCAACATCATGTGATTGAAACAAATATGGAAAAGTGAATTTTAACTTGTTGCTAGGCTATTAAGATGTCTAGTCATAGTCATCAATCTTTACATGTTCGTTAAGAACAGTAATTGCAATATGCATATACAATATTAGTAAAAACATTGTTGACATATATATTCTTCTGTAACACTAAAGAGCTTTTGTTTTAGTTTTATCATTATAAACAAAAAATTGTTACATAAAATCAAGGTTTATGAAATATTTTAACAAGCTTTTAAAATGATTTTCTAGAGATCCTAGGGCTAAAACAAATGATAAACGCTGAATAAAAACATATAAATGTTCATGACAGCTGTTAAACCAAGGCAAAGAATTCTGCCATGTCACATGCAGGGCAGTCTGCAAGCCAGTCTCATAGGTTCTTCTTCAGCTTATTGCCATTAAAACAGCTAAGTGACTCTGGAAGAGTATTGTAGCGTTTGTGTCCAATGCAGGATGGTTTATTTTCATACAATGCTGTGCAATGAAGGGGTAGGATGTATTGTGATGTCTGGTATTGTGAATATGTACACTGCTTACTGTAAGAAGCTCCATCTCATCGGATATGCAGAACAACAGCTAGTATATAGAGTGCAATGACCATTAGTATCCTGAGAGGTTTAAATGACTACAGCTGTCCATTGGAACAATATCTGTCAGCACTTCTACGGCTCTCTTTTGAAGGACAAGATTTCACTGCAGACTACCTTTAGTC
This sequence comes from Homalodisca vitripennis, assembly GCF_021130785.1. Taxonomy (NCBI): domain Eukaryota; kingdom Metazoa; phylum Arthropoda; class Insecta; order Hemiptera; family Cicadellidae; genus Homalodisca; species Homalodisca vitripennis. The sequence continues at coordinate 54,944,169 of NC_060207.1, forward strand.
GTACCTCCCCAAACTACTAGGCCATATCTAAGATGTGACTCCACAAGTGAGTAATAGACTGTCTTTGTTGGATTTAGAACGCCAATCCATTTAATTCTTCTCAAAACGTACTTTTGGATATGCATTGTTTATGTGGTCAGTCACAATAAAATTAGTGTTTATTGAAACATCCAGAAATTTTCATGATTTGTCTAGTAATGCCAAAACATTTTTGTTTTTAACTAAGTAATTTTGTAAGCAGTAATGAACAGTTTTGTTTTGTTTTTTTTTTGCTAGGCTGGTGCTATTGTGTAGTATTTGGGGATATTCATCGTTAAATAGAACAGTACTTTAATCTCAATACATAAGAGATTCAATTTCCAATATTCAGGGAAACCTGGGAAGTCATTTGTGTCAAGAATGAATTGGACCCAAGAACTGAACCAACCATGCCTCTTGTTACTGGCAGTGGATTTAATCTATGAGTTAGGAAAGTTCTGTTTGCTGTTTTCTATTTCTACAGTTTGTAAGCAGTTCTATAAGTAGCTTTTTACCCATTTGATTACTTTTCCAAGAGATGCTAGTTTCTTCACTATTGATTTATGGCCAAGGCAGTCAAAGGCCTTGTTGTAGTCCAACAGTAAGGCTAATATATAGTTTTGGTATTCCAAATGGCCAATCACATATTCCACAAGGCGTTTTATTGTACTAATTGTAGACCTTTGGTGAATCCATGTTGGTTACTTAAAAGAAGCTAGTTATTGGATGATGTGTCTTGTAAGAGCTACTTTTTCAGATACTTAGAGAAGGTTAATGGCAATGATATTGGGCGATAGTTCTCAATTTTGACTGTGCTACTGTGTGTTTTTGTCCTTTGAGTAGATTTTCATAAATTTTAAATCTGTAGTAAAGATACCAAAATCAAAGGATTTGTTGATATTGTTTGTCAGTGGTGAGCCTAACTGTTGTGCACAATGTTTTCAACTCCTGCTGGAACTTCATCAAGGACAGCTGATAATTTTGTATAAGAGTTGTATAGTTTTTACCACTTGTAACGTAGTAGGGTTAAAAATGAACAATTTAGTTATTTCATCTGAATTTGAATTACAGTACATGGAAAGAATTTTATTTTGTTTTAGATGTTTGTTTTTCAGCAATTTCTGTAAGAACGTTATTGGAATAGTTAGCAATCTTCTTAGGGTCTTGTAGAAATTCTCCTTGAATTTAAATCTGAAGTGGGCATTTGCTGTTATCTTTCTGTGTTAATTATATTCCACAGTGCTATCTGTTTGTTTTCCGCAGAGACTTTAAACTGGAATGTTCTGCTTCGTTTTAGGTCTCTTAATCTGAGGTCATAGATTTGTTTTCTTGCTACCCATGTTGATTTTATATTGCTCTGATTATGTGAATTTATATTCACTGAATGCATCTTTTAATTTATTTGACTCTTGATTGTAAATAACTTGGTTTTTGTGAACATGGGCTTTTGTTCTCAGGAGGGCAGGCATGATTTAGAGCAGTAGCACACACACGTATATATCTGTAAAATAAATATTTTATAACCAAAGTGTTTAAGGTTGATTATTATATAGAAAGCATAAATATATTACTTATGAATATATATACTCGAAATCTAGTATTGTCTGTTCCTTGAAAGCTTCTGTAAACATCATTGAGCTCAGAGAAAGTATCAGCCAAGTAAGCCAGCCTACAAAGACATAGTTTATCATTGAAATGATCTCGAAGCTCAAAATTTTTATCTGATAAGAAAATTAATATCTCATGTCATATTTCAAAAACTCAAGCCAAAACTTTAACTCTTGGCAGCCATCTGATTTCTGTGTGAAGCAGAAGTTATTTATGAAGAGTGTCCATTTCTTCACATAAACTGTGAAAAAGATGTGAATATAAAGTTCTACTCTTAATAAAGTTCACCGTCTTTACAAAGTAATGCAGGACAGTTTTCAACTCTGCTGGATATCTTTTTGTCACAAGATTTTTTTCTATGAAGGTGTGTGTTGCAAGGGGAGCCTCCTTTTTTATTTTGGCAACCACTCCACTTTGTGCTCTTGCTCCATCTGTGCAAATAAATATCAATTATACATATATATATATATATATATATATATATATATATATATATATATATACATTTTCTGCAGTAAATTTCATGTTTCCATGAAGTGGGTTAATTTTTACAAATATATCCTCACCAGGTGTGTGAGCTGGTAAAGGCTAACAGAACAGTGTGTCCTCTCCAATTTTACTTTCATCTTCATATATAATGTATATAAAAGCTGAGACATGTTAATTCTATAGTTTCATCTGTTTGAATTGCAAAGTACTTGCTTTTGTTCACTTTATTCACTAAAGTTTCTTTTACATTTAACGCCTTGTATGATATTCTTCTTGTAACCCTACTAAGGAAATCACATCAAGGTATTTCCCTTCCCTATCTCCAGTAACTATGGAGACGTCTTTAGCTGCTGGTAAAAGTAAAGTCTCTCCAATAGTACAGGGCTTCAGCTCTCCAAGCAATCCTGAGGCTCACCTTGAATGAAGGCCCAGTAGCTCTGGTGCACTTATCTGTTTTTGTCCAATAACTAATAGTAAACACTTTATAATTAATAACAAATAACTGTACTTTATTTAAAAGCAAAACACACAAACAACAACCGGTCATCACAGATGTATCATTTGTAGGTTAAGGTTAACAAAATACAGTTGACAGTGACATACTAAGCACAACTGCGTAATCCATTTGTAGTGTTGACACTTTAGTTTTTAATATTTCCTTTCACAATTAAATTTCTCTTTTTCACCACACTCCAAAATGGCTTGTCTACAACAGTGCTTGTACCACCAGCCATAACTTAGCGTACCACAGTTTGGGAACCACTGGTCTAGAGTTCTACTTACAATCAGATTAAAAGCATTATAAACTTTAGCATTGTTGGTACTGTGCACTTTAATCCAGTTTTTATCAGCAAGTATAGATTTAAGTAAGTAATAAAGGTTTTAGAAGTTCAAACATCTTTGTAGTTTATTCTTTTATGAGGTATTTTGTGGATCAATGTCTATCTTACAAACTTGTCCTTATGGTCTGATAGCCCCTCTTCAATAATGCTGAACTATATTTTCAGGAATATTTGTACGTATTCAGTCTATTGACATTTCTGATGTTAGTAATACAAGTAGCTGGCAGGGTTAATTACTTTATACAATGTGAGAGCAGCAGTTTTTCCAAGAGTTTTGCATGTATTTGGAGAGAGTTTATATCTCCAATTATAATTTATATAATCTAAGATGTATGAGATTGAGTATAATACCATTTTGAATTAACTTACAGGGGAACAGTATATGCCCAATAGGTGTAGGAAATTATTTCTTTCGTTAATTTTAACTAATGCTGCTTCACAAGTGAGCTCAGAACAAAACCCTAAATTATGCCTCTGCATTCATTTGTAATGTCTCTTGTATAAATGGCAACACCTCGCTCAGTTTATGGTAGTCTCTACTAAATAAGTAAGCTAGAAGAGTACGAGTATATCCATCAAGTTTTGTATTCTCTACAGCATTATGGTCAAGACCATGTATAATAAGTACTAAAAACATAAGTTTTAATGTGTTTGTAACATGATTTAGTCTGTCTATTTTTTTTATACCACATATGTTTTGGTGTACAGTTTGATTATTTTTGGTATCATTGTGCAGAGTAATTAGGTTGTTTTTGGTCTTGATTTGTGTTGTGTGGGGTCTAAAAAATTACATAATTTCCTTCATTTATGGGTTCCTGTAAATTCATGTTTGTATTGTTGGTGGTCCTTTCCTGTATATTTTTGCTCATTTCTTTACCAAGCTTTATGTAAAGTCTTGAAGGTTCCTCTTCTTTATATACAGTATAAAGAAGAGGAACATATCCACATATGTTCTTTTCCGTAGCATATCCACTAGCAGTAAGGTGGGGAGTTAAATATGCTCTTCTTTTTATGTCAGTGACCATATTTTTTCAGTTATACCTTTTCTGATTGTTTACAAGTTAAAGACTACAAGTTTTTTATTTTGTTGAATTATCAGGTTTTCTAAGTTATTTAAAGACTTTTTTGAGCTCTCCCTTAACTTTGCTAATAATCATTCTTTGATGATAGTGTTTCGATAGAGGATATGCAATACTAAGGGTGCACTGGTAAAAATGGTACAGTTTCTGATAGTTCAGCTGTTTTTAGCATATTAGGGTTATGTGTTTCAGTTCCTGTTCTGTTTATGTAAGGTATCTGTTTCTGATCACTAACCATCAGAAGTTTTTTAGCCTTTTTTTACTAAATGCAAACAGTATTTTACCAGTATAGACCGGACCATCAATGCCTCAACCACAATCATGTCTGATAGCTTCCCCCAATTTTGAAATGACTTGTGGACTTTATCAGAAAAGAATGTATGGTATGGCAGATATTCTTAGGGTCATATAAGGCAGGATAACTTCCTTAGACAATAGGTAAAATGTATAGCTCCCTTTTTGGTTGGGTAGAGTAAAAAGCCACAATCTTTAAAATGGTTCTAGATGAACGATGCCTTTCCACATCCAGGAACACCCTGTACAAGGGTGATCTTAGTGTCACTTGGATTAAAACGTTCAATGTCTACATCTTTTACACTGGAATAGAGTTGTAAGCCATTCATGATTTGTGTTTCATCAGATACTAAAATGGGGTGATTCATTAGGGTCATGTTGTGGGCTAATGCATATTTATGAATTCGACAAAGCAAGCTCCATCAAAGCCACAGTGATACTGTTTAGTAGTTTCCAATGATAAATTCTCCAGGCTGAATGTTAATTACTGCATAGTTTTCCTTTGATTTCATTATTATGATATTTTTGGGGGGGATATCTGGTTTGGCTTACTAAGGTTGAGCTCTCGATAATATTTAGTTACACGGCAATATTCCTTCTTTGGCTCGCCATAGCTTAATTTGCTCAGACATTGGTGCTTGCTTGAAATTGCAAACTATTTTACTGGACTATATAGTGGGGAACTTGGTTTAGACTTGTTCTCCTGCATTTATTATAGATGCATTACTCGTAAATTGTAGTATAGTATGTACATCTCTCTCTGTTGCACTATTGTTTTGAAGTGACTTCAAAATATTTTCTAGATTTACAGAGAAAGGAGTTGCAAATTTGATGCAGTCATTTGCTAGTTCAAAATTTTAAAAAGGCACTCTCTCCAGTTTTTTTAAAGAAAAATTATAACAATATGAGACTTTTCTATTTCATCCTTGGTAGTGATGAATTTGTTACAAGACAATTCATCCATTTTAATTCTTGCTAATTTTTCACTATATTTTCCTGAAAGAATACATTTTTCTTTATCCTTGTCACAGAGATTTATGCTGCAAGCATTAATCCAGCACAAACACCATCAGATGATACAATAAATGCTTTTTTTACTACTGTAAAATTTTTAGGTATCTATATCGATAGTACTTTGACTTGGAATCCCCATATTGAGTACATATCCAAAAGGTTGTCTAGGGTAATTTTTCTACTCAGGCGATTATTGTCGTGTGTGCCTGAAAACTATGTACAATCAGCTTATTATGCATTTTTTCAATCAGTTTTAAGATATGGTTTAATAATCTGGGGAAACAGCAGTAAGATTGAAGACATTCTAATTCTGCAAAAGAAAGCTGTGCGAGTGATAGCGAGGGCCCATTCTCTGGACCACTGCAAGCCTCTGTTCATTGAACTTAAATTACAAACTGTGATAAATCTCTACATCTTTGATTTAGTTACCTATTTACTCAAAAATTTTCAAACTCTCACTCTAAGAAGTAAAATACACAGCTACTATACTAGAAATAGAACTAATATTGCCATAGATCATGTTAGATTAGCCAAATCTCAAAACAGCCACATTATAATTTCTCAAAAAATCTTCAACAAAGTAAAACATTTGGCAGATAAGTATCCCACAAAAATATTTCAAAACAAACTGTACCACTGGCTTTTGAACAATCCTTTCTATACCCTATCAGAGTTTTTTAACTACAAGGATATTAAATTTTAGTTTGTTAATAATGTATACAGGATCCACTGTACAGCTCGCTAAATCTGTTATACTACAATTGAAAACATATATTTGTAAACAACAATGAGATTTCAGTAAATTGTCCAATTTTAATCTAGAAACTGTCCTTTTTTTTATTCAGTACTGTAAATTTCATCTGTAGAATCTTATATTGTAACCTGTTATCCTAAGATTTCAAATTGTTGTGCTAGTATTGTAGTAATTCACGTGCAATCAGTTAAAATATTTTTTAATTTAATATCTGTTAAACTTTTATAAATTCTTTTGTTGTTCAATTATTTTAAAATCTCCTTTTGTTAAACTATTATCTTTCATTATGATATTGATATTCAAAGAATAATTTTAAACTGTTATGATATTTTAAAAACTGAATAGTTTGGTTTTATTGCTTGTTTCTGACCATGTCATCTAGACAATATTACTGACTTTGTCAATGCATGTCATATGTAAAAAGGCAAATAAAGATTGATTGAAGTCAAGTTAATATTGAGTAGTTAATACAGATGTCTCGTTGGGAGAAAATGAGAATACTTTTAAGTTTTGTATTGTCCAATGAACTTAAATGTGACAAGCTTCCACTACTTGAGTTGACTGCCATGTTTCTTATGATTTTTTCATAACCTATCTTGTTTCTGTTACTTCAGAATCACTGAGATAGGCCTTGGATACTGACTTGATGTATACCCCATCATAGTCTTCTGTCCTTAGTACATCATTTGAAATCCCCACTTTTTATACCTAACTTTACATTTTGAGAGAGTTGTAGGTCTGATGATGGGAGAGGTTGATCTTTAGATGTTTCTTGATTGGTCTTTGAGTGTTGATAATTTTTAACAGAGCTGTACAACTTCAGAAAAAGATTATTGTCAGTTTTGATAGTCCTTTTTATTGAGTTTTATGTTACCAGAGCTGAGCTGGAAGTAGTGTATATCTTTGTTCACATCACATTGCACTGCTTTATGTTCTCTGCATAACCAGCGTAAGTTAGATTTGGTAAGGTGTATAAGTGTTATTTTAATACTCTTTGTAACAACAGTTGCTTTAGGATATAAAGTTTTTTACTGATACAATATTGTTGTATAAAGTACCTATGACATCATCAGGAGACTGTACTGTCATCAGAATGTATATACCAAAATGAATGAAAAGAACATAAGTAGGCTAAGTTACATTCAATACTTTAAAAACACTATGAGTAATGTTCCTCTCCCAAGGTACTGTGGATTCATAGTAGGGTAATTACAGGTGTTTAATCGCAAAATCTCCAAAGACTATGTTTGGGGTAGCAGAGATTGGTAAGTTACTACCAGCTAGTGTGGTTCCCATGTTCCATGTTCTTGTAGTATGTGATGCTTCTCTCTTTCAAGGATTTATTTTCAGTTAGTAGCATTTTGCTTTCAGCCTTTAATTCTTTGAAATCATTTATTAGTGAGGAAATTGTTGCTTCTGCAGTCCTATATTTTTTAGTTTTGGAATTTACTGATTTGTTTGTTTTGTAAGTCTAGGCTATTTATCAAAATTGTCTACCTCAGTCTTGTTTCTCCCTCACCTCCATTTTAACAAATGTGCAGACATTTAGAAAATGAATTGTAACTCTTTTATTGTATTGGCTGAAATATCCCTACAAAGGAGATAATATTTTTTTAAGACCTCATAGAGTTTTTGGTAATCACAGTGCTGAAACAAAATAACTAGTTTTACTGGATTATGAATTCACCTTCTGACGTTCCTTAATTTTGGAATGTTATTACATACTTTGTCAACACACTGACATCCACGCGTTAGCATTTTGTTTTAGATTAAAATAAAAACACACAGTACATGACACACTTTGATTACACTTAAATAAACATTTACGAAAACCACAAATTGCTATTACGCGATCGCCACGTGTTCTTTGACCGTTTCCTTATTTGTTCATTTGTAATATCATATATAGTTATAACACTATGATAGTGTGATGTTAGAGATGTCACGTAGATCGTACAAACTTCTTTTTGTCCATGATTTGTAGGATATGGCACAACTTCATCAAAAAACAGCAGTTAAATATAAACCCAGAAGCTGAATCCTATCTTAAAAACTAATCAAAAACACATGTAAAAAATGTAGAAAATATTGTTCTTTCTTAAATGTGATCAAATAGTAACCTCTAAATAAAGCTTGTTATTTTAGGTTTTTGAGACTGACAACAAAGTCATGTCTAAAAATATTTAAATCTGGCTAAAATGTGACTTATCATATAGTTAACATTTCAGATTTCATATACGAGTACAATGTTAGCTCAGGAACAAATTGGAACTGTCAGATTAACATTGGACAACAAAGGAAATGAAAAAGAAATACAGTTTTATGGTCAATGCCAACTAAAATCCTGATAATCTTTCATTATTAGTTTCATGCTAGCATTTAACATAGTCATTTTTTAAAATCAAATTTCAGAGGACAACAGAATTTTGGACATTTTCCACAGTTACATGTTAGAAGACTAGAACACTATGTTTCAAGGATTGTAATAGATCTCTTCTTCGGATGTCAAACACCTTATTTCATACATAGACTGTGAAAAAAAGAAAAGGTCTATGGTGAATACCAGAAAAACCTGCTGCTCTATATTATTTCTATTATTTTTAGTTTAATGCAAGATGGGGTGTGGAAATCATTGCTTCTGCAATCTGGATTAATGTATTCATATATGTGCAATGGACAATGTGCCATACAACAATGTACCTTGAAAGTGTATACAATAGGTCTACTATGAAAGTGAAGTAAAACTAATTATTATATAATTTTATTTAAAAAAGAAATAGAATATGAAGAAATTAATATTGAAGTGATGTGTGATGCAGAGAGGCCACCAGTTGATGATGTGGGTTAGTGACAAGCCTACTCTGCCTTGACTAGAAAACTCTGACATTCTGATAAGTTTTTTGACAAATATTAGTCAATTGGCTAGAGTGGAATACTCTATATTACCATATTCACAGAAGGTATAATACCAGACATATTCATATAGTAAAAGAACATTATATTTTCATAATCCCAAGAAATGGTGAACAAATTTGTCTCAGTGGTGGTGTGATTTTTGTATTTCAGACTGTCTTATTTTATTATCATATGTATAATATAAAATAATTATATTATATACCATTTATTCAAGAATGTTCAAAGAACATATCCCTAACAAATAATAGGCATTTTGAATTTAGTCACCGCATGCTTTCAAACATTTAAAAAATAACAAAAATCATTCAAACTTTTTGATTTGTACAGAAGTTGTACTGTATTTTTGATAAGAAGAAAACCAAATATACAAAAGAGAGGGCATTTAATTTTGAATAAAACCAAAGAGAGTAAAAGGATTTAAGGTTTTTTTATTTATGGTAAAATTAAATAAAAGCCAGTACAAATTGTCAAAATTGCAACTTACCGCAAAATTAAACCTACAATGTTCACTTAGTTAGATTATTCAGTCTTGTAATGAATTTTTCAGCTAATTTCATTTTAAGCTTATAATAGTACAAAATAAATGTACTAAAAAAACAGTCCTCGAATATCACTAGACTAATCGTAAAAGTTATGATTCATTGTCATAATAAACTATAAAAGCTAACCAAAACACACAATCACAACACAAAAAAAACAGTCCTCGAATATCACTAGACTGATCGTGAAAGTTATGATTCATTGTCATAATAAACTATAAAAGCTAACCAAAACACACATTCACAACACATAAAAAACAGTCCTCGAATATCACTAGACTGATCGTGAAAGTTATGATTCATTTGTCATAATAAACTATAAAAGCTAACCAAAACACACATTCACAACACATAAAAAACAGTCCTCGAATATCACTAGACTGATCGTGAAAGTTATGATTCATTGTCATAATAAACTATAAAAGCTAACCAAAACACACATTCACAACACCAAAACATACAATTACTACTCGTTATACTTGTAAATATGAAACAACAATATCTGATTGGTAAAATAAAAACAGATGTGTAAACGAGTTGATTCGTCGCAATTGGTGCAGTATATGAGAATATAAGATTAAAAAATGTATAGATGTGTAACAGAACATGAAAATGGTTATAAAGTTTATTTTTTTAAGTAAATTGAACATTTCTCTTTGTATTTGTATCAATACTGATACATTTTCATTGTATTTAAAAAATGTAGGCTGTATTGAGAGACTTGATAATGGGTGCTGCCATTATCAATATGCTGCGAATACAAATAAAACGCCCGATATCGGATTATTACCAGTTGCAGGGTTGAGAGAGGTAAAAAAAAAACTATTTAATACGAACAGAGCTTTTAAATATAAAGCATATTACTAACAATTCACTTTTAGTTTAGACACTACAAAATATTATTTGATCACATCCCAATCCTCCGCAATCCTCAGGAGTTTCAGTTGATCAACAAGTTTCGTTGACTTGGAAGAGAATTTTTCATCTCTCAGCGTGACTTTTTTGACAAGTGGTTTAACTTGCTCTTTTTTCAATTCCTTTGTGAGTACCTGAGACTGTTCCTGAAAAAAAGTGCAATCACATGTTAATGAGAACTTCATATTTTCCCAAAGGTGGCAGGCACCTTTTACAGATCTTTTGAAAAATCACTGCTCATCTTTCAAACTAGGCATTTGAGAAACACCAGTCTTTAAAAATAAATGTAGTTACAAACAATAAAATATTTTAAATAAATGTCCTAGTAATTGACTAATTATTTCAGATTTATGAGACTGGAACCAATGTCAGTAAGGATGTATTAAGACTTGTAGTATCAACTAATGCAGTGACAAGAACTCCACTTCAATAAATCTCAGAAATATAAGAAAGAATAAGTCCTCCATTATATAGCCCATTCTCACGCAATGTAAATATTGTTTCACTAAATCTAAAATATAAAAAAATCTTTTAAAAAATTAACCAAAAATTTCAATTTATAAATTTTTACTACTTATTAGAATTTGGTTTCTATTGAATTAATTTTTTTAAGCAACAAACATTTTTACAAAAAAAATAAAAACTGCAAAGTAAAGGGCCAAAATATACTTTCAAAAATGTATTTATTTGGACGTATATTTGTTGAAAAGTACAACATTTACAATATCTTTTATCTTCATTATGTTTCAGCGATAAAATTAAAACAGATATTTGATTACCTAGAGTTTCACACACATTTCAACTATTCATAAAACCTTAAAATTTTTCAAGTCACTACTCTGTAAAATCTACATAACATTTATTTATGACGTTAAACAATATTAAATCTAACAGGTGCAAATAGTATTGACAACAGCACAATAACAATTGACAAATCAACATGGCAACCAGCTGTTGTGTACCAGCTAATTCAATTCAATGATTTTGCTCATTCTCACGCAATACTGTGCTGTGCTGTATTCATATGATTTTTACAAATTTCAGACCTTGATGAAGCAAAAATATTAATGAAATTTGCAAGGCATTAAACATTTTTGGGTTTTATAAAACATTACATTTTCAAGTAATTATAGAATGAATAATTATTTACTTTCAGTTTTTGAGATAATGATTCTAAAAGCCAACAATACACTATTTCTAATAAAAACTATAATTTGTGGAATGTAAACTCTCAATAGGAAATTTTGGCAAACAATATTGAAGTAATTTTTGTATGTAAGAAAATTAAGCAACAAAAAAAAAAAAAAAAAAATATATATATATATATATATATATATATATATACAGGTATATACATAAATGCAAATATCCAAATTTATAACTTTCTCATGAAGTAACTATACAATGTTTTAAGATAAAACTATGAAAATTTTTTACAATTAATGTAAATTTTTATCTAAATAAAGTAATGTGTAGAGTTAATGTGAGATTTTATATTTCAACATAGTTAATGTGCCAAACATGGCTTAAAGACAGTTGCATGATTAAACTGTTAACTAAAGTTGGTTCATCACAATATGGTAAATATTTGATATTTAATGTTTCTATGTAACATTTGTATGTAATTAACTGATGCTATTAATTATTGGTTTATTTTTATAATTACCAATGTCAAATAAGGGTATCGAAGATATAACATATTTTCCTCTTCTATTTTAAAATCATTGCGCAAGTCGTTCAATGCTAATGGAGTGACTCTCTTGACCATCCGCACTTTTCTGTTAACATAATCATACAGAACATATAAAAATAACATTATCAATTTATAAACATTGGCATACCATAGTTAAAAAATGTGTTTTAACTCTCATGATACTCCTTGAAGTAAAATTTTCTATGAGATAGGAACTGGTATTTTAAAAAAAGCAAGGAAGGATAACTCTTTCCCTAGTTAGTCAATAATTCTGCACATAGGCAACAAAAAAGTAAAACAAATGTTTCTGTCTGAAACAAAAGAATACATGTTCCTTAACCCTTTTGATCTCATCATCATATCATATGGACATAAAAAGACTATGTAAACGATCAATATCAGATTATACAATATCTGCATAAAATCTAAGCAGCGTATAAATATACAGACATTTAAAAATAATTGTTTTCAAATATAAAAATTAATGGAAACTTTCATTTACTTACAGAATCATACAGAATTGAAATTCTAATACAGTTGTGAACTGAACTTTATAGCCAACATTTTTTTAGTAATTATACACAAAGTATAATCAGTGCCATAGCAACTTGCCAAGTAAATTAGCTGAAAATGTCAAATTATCAGTTACTGTAATGTGAGTATTAAATTGTTAAAGTTTAACTTTTTTACTTGCAATTTTTAGTTTATTTGTTGTATTATTCCCTACTACATGTTTTTTTTTCTTTCATATCAGTGATTTTTTTTTAAATGGTCGCAGCAATGTTTATGACGATAGTCTTAGCGGTCAACCTAACCTATGATTGAAATTTGATGTTGAAAATCAATATAGTAGGTTCCAAAAATCCTTAAGGAAGATCACAAAAAACAAAGACCTGTTGTATCGTTAACTTTCCTTGATGAATACGACAAACATGGTAACGAACTTCTCGATCGTATCATTACTAGTGATGAAACATGGGTGAAGAATGTCAATTGTGAAACAAAAATGCAGTCTTTGGAATAGGGCGACACACATTCTCCAAAAAACCAAGAAAACATCTCCAAACCCTATCAGCGAGAGAGATTATGGCAACTGTTTTTTGAGATGCTAAGGGTGTGATTCTGGTTGGTTTCCTTGGACGAAGATCAACAATCAACGCAGAGAGGTACTGTGAAATATTGCAGAAGCTACGGTGAGCGATACAAAACAAGTGTAGGTTAAAATTGAGCAAAAATATTTTTTTTCCAAGCAATGCACGTCCCCATACAGCCAATCGTATATGACAAGTCTTGGATGATTTTGATTGGAAAGTGTTTCATCATCCGCCTTATAGCCAGATCTGGCACCAAGCAACTACCACCTCTTTCCAGCGATGAAGACCTGGCTCGCAACGCAGCGCTTCAACAGTGACGCTGAACTTCATGCTGGCATTAATCTGTGGTTAAGATCTCAGGAGGCAGATTTCTACAAAGCTGGAATAGAAAAACTTGTACCACGTTTTGATAAATGCCTCAATTTGAACAGGGATTACGTTGAAAAGAAGTCTAAGAGTGTAGCTTTTAAATGTATGTAATAAAATGTTTCTATTTCAGTTAGTTAACTTTTGTTAAAAACGTCTGTTACTTTCTGGATAGCCCTCGTATTTCTTCTTTCTTGACAAGGAAACGGATTATACCTCTAATATTCATTTTTCAAAATATGTACATATCCTAAATCGTAAGGACTTGGTTTGAAGTAGGTCGTTGTAAACTTGATGTACTAACCTCTGTTGGTTAGTACCTCATACTCTATTGGTTTTATCAACCTTAAACATGTTTCTTTTACAAACTTTGTCACATGATTTAGAAATGCATGGACACCTGAAGTGTTGTGTCCCCAAATAGTCACTAGTATGCAAATGGAACGATTGCATACCTGACTGTTTTCATTTTTATAACAGAACTAGATGCACAGTTACTTTGTTATTGACCCAGTGGAATTTATTTTAAAGTTGTCCTGAAACCTTTGAATTTCATGCTATGCCGTAAAAGTAAAGTTTTCTAAGCAAAGTCACCAAAGACCATGCATTCGTTTTCATAAAGTTTTACTTTCTTCCCTCATACACTTGAGTTTGAATTTTGGAGACACAGTTGTAACTTTAATGATTCAAAGTACTACTTTTACATTTTGATGGTAAAAGTAAACACATACAAAATGTATACCAGAAGAACCAGAAATGTTGCAATGCCTCATTGATGAGGACCACAGAGCTTTTTGATTTTTTGGGAAGGAGGTTAAAATGCTTTTTGCACACAATGAGAGGCTCAATAGTGCCGGACTCCTGCAGGCTAATTGTCCCACAGACTACTGGTTACAACACCCCCCTCCCCCCATCACTATGGACACTAGCCTGGAACTATTACTTTACACATTATTTTAGGCTAGGCCTGTGAAGTTATGCCACAAGGGCTTTCCTCGTCAGGGGAATTGGAGAGTTGAGGTCGACCTTTTACGCCTTAGTACAGACTGGACATAGTGCTTCACACAGTTCCAAGTATCCTTTCCCTGGAGCATAGCTCCAACGATGTTCTCGGGAGTGACAGTGAAGCCAATCCACACATGCACATACCACCTCGCATTCAAAAAATGTATAATGCACACCGAGTCTAATGTCAGGACAGAACATTATGTGAAATTTGTGGGAAAGAAACAACTGTAACTGTGAGAGGAGCAAATATGGTCGTCTTCAGTTTTCCTAATTTTGCTTATAATAATTTGTTTCATCACTGTAATAATATTTATTTATTTATTTGTATCAACGGTTACACCATTTCCATTCAATGACAAATTATAGACTCAAAAATACTTGACTACTTACTTATTAATTATATTATATAAAAGAGAACTTATCAAGATAGTCTAAATAAGTGACAGACACATTGATAAGAATATAAAAAACAACTAAAATCCATAACAATAACGAGTAAATTAAATAATAACAAAAAGCAACTAACAATTGGAAATATTAAATCCATATTTTAATTTAAAACTATAGATACTTTTATATCGATTGATAGTCTAGGATTTGAGATGCATCAAGATCAAAACCGGGTCCGCTTATCGTACCCTACCCTTAGCTATCTAACCTCTCTATTGTAGGTTGGTTTGAAAACTTACCCTTTGAAACGAGCACCTGGAATCTTAAACCCCCTAAGTAAAAAGCTGGACAACCTCATGATCTATTGTGTATTAATATTAATGAAACCCCATGGAAAATATCAATATAAGTTACAAAAACATTCACCACCTCAAAACTCAATGAAAATCTTGGACACTACTCAACCCAAGTAGCCTCAAAGTACACACAAACACATTATTTTCATTTTTGTTTGTTTTTTTTTCTTTGCCTAAAAGGCGGTCTGGTTTAAATAACCATGAGACCTCGATGTACACTATTGTCCATTTGTTCATCATAGTTTTGATTGTTGTAATACATACACCTAATCATCATCCATTCACATATATACACACATCACAGATATTATTTACAAAAAAAATATAACAGCACAAAGGTAAAAAATGGATTTTGTCTTCTCTGCCAGGGGCCAATCAAGCAGTATCCTCCTAACCCGAAAGGGTGGGCCACAGATAGAAGAACCCTGGGATTGGTTTCACATATATGTTTTAAAAAGTGTTAGTATTGTTTATATTTTGTATAGTCTTTTATTGATAGAAAATAAAAATTTATTTATTTCTATATAAATTTGGTGGCCTCCATGCTCATAATTTCTCTTAACCTGTAGAAAAATTTTGACTGAGTGTTTTGTTCTTTTTTAACCATTTCTCTCTTTCACAATAATATTTCGGACATTTCATTAAAATGTGTTCTAGCGTTTCATCTGAACCTAATGTACAATTTAGGCATAGTGGAGTGAAATAACATTTAATTCTATGTAAGCAGGTGTTTATATTCGCATGGCCTAACCTAATTCTAACTATATTTACAATTTCATTTCTAGTATAGTTTGTTGCCTTAAACCATGGTTCCCTTGAAAAGGCTTTTTTGACACTTATGTACCATTGTGCTTTGTTACTTGTATTAAGACTATTTGTCATTGTCCTTATATTCCTTGTATTCTGATACGATTTGAAATCTGCCATGGTTGTGTAAAATTCTCTAACATTATTTACATTGTCAGTTGAGGACTTGGCTAATTTATCAACAACTACATTACCTCTTATTCCCATATGTCCTAGGACCCACTGTATACTGTACGTTTTCGTGTTATTGTCTAGTATTTCTTTAATTATGTTTAATATTATGTCATTATCTTTTACCATGCCAAACTTTGTATTTTCAATAGCTTTGATAACGGATTGGCAGTCAGAGCATATAACTACCTCAGTGTTTTTCAATGAATGGGTGTGCTGTACAGCTTTAGATAGCGTATAATTCAGCTGTGTAGCTTGAAGTAATATTGTTAAGTTTAAAATTTAGTCTGGTGTCAGTACATGGAATATAAATCGCAGCTCCTGTGCCATTATCTGTTTTAGACCCATATGTATAAATAATAAATTTTTCTTTGTAGGTTATGTTTACCATTTCTTGCCATTCATTTTGTAATAAGACATTATTAACGTTTTTATCTACTTTTCTATTATTTACTAGAATATTGCAGTTTACATTAAAGTTAATTAGCTCTAAGGGTAGTATTAATTCATGTGCAGCTGTAAATTTGACATAATGGTTTTCAATTGTGTTGATGTGCTGTGCTTTGTTAATTAATTGTTAAAATGTACAATGGTTTTTTTTCTTTTTTCTCCAGTAAGGGTGATTATCTATTATCATATGGAGATAACTTAAGTTTTCATATCCTGGATGGTTGGGGTGAGTCATAATGTTATAAACAATTCTCTCTGCAAGTGTTATTCTTCTTATGTTTAAGGGAATTACCGCACATTCCGCTTGGAGTCCTATAACTGGAGACGTCCTAAAAGCTCTTGTGGCTATTCTTAGAGCTTGGTTTTGTACTACTTCTAGTTTATTGAGTATGTTCCTTGGGGCATGGCCATATAAAAAAATATAAAAAAACAATAGTCAAGCTTAGCTCTAATTAGGCCTTTGTATATCGCAAGTATGAAGTGGGGATTTGCTCCATTTCTGTTACATGCTAACATCTTTAAAATATTAATATCTTTCAGACATTGTGTATGCAATTGTTCAATGTGCGGTTTAAATGATAATTTACTATCTAAGGTAACACCTAGAATTTTTACCTTATCGGCTACTGTGATCATTTCTACTGTGAGGTTATGTGAAACCTTTCAAATTCGATTATCATATAAATCTTTATACTTATGTGATGAACTTATGTGATGGTTGATTGTTGAAGATGGCGGAGGATGATGTGGATGAAATTTGTCCGTGCTGTGATAAGTTAGTAAAATGAAGGTGATAAAGGGCTTCAATGTGAAGCTTTCTGTAATAAATGGCATCATAGCCATTGCGTTGAAATTTCCAATGATGAATATGCTAATATTGAGCAATTAGGCTCTAAAGTAAAGTGGTATTGTGAACCTTGTAGTCAGAAGTTGCAACGAATGTTAGCTAAAGGTAGGCCTATCTGAATGTGATGATTTTATTGGACTAAATAATTCAGTAAAGAAGTTAATTGAGTTGACTCAAAATGTTACAAAAGGATAATATTGATGTAACTGAGAAACTCATTAAAAATGGAAAATGAAAATGTGAGGTTAAGTAATGACTTGGCAGTCTTCAAAAAATCAAGTAAAAGCTGAGCATTCGAAGTTGAATTTAGAAAATAAGTTAGTAAGCTCAGGTGAGCAAATTATTACTAAGGTCTTACCCGTTAATGTGACTACTAATAGCTCTCTAGTACAACAGGCAAGAAGGCCTATTCCAGATAACCAAAGTAACTCACCTAATGGTCAACTAGATCATGTTAAAGATAAGCCTAAGCCTCCCAGTCATAGTGAACGAGTATTTACTAATTCTAATAAGGAATGGACTCAAGTGAACTATAGTAGAGGTAAGCCTAGGCAAAGAGGATCATGGCTTAGGCGAGGTCAATCTAATTCAAGATCTTATTACAATGATCAGGTAAGGGAATCCAATCCTAACAACAATCATAGAACTAGGTCTAGTTTAGACAATAAGTTAACTGATGTTGATTCTAATTCTAGTCCACAACCTGTATCTGAAAGACCTAAGTATAGTGAAGTTGTCAGAACAACTAAAAGTATTGCATGGTACTAAGGAAGTAAATGTTGATGCTGGGTTAAAACCTGCCAAAAAGATGTTTTGGATGTTTCTGTCTGGACTTGACCCTGGGGTTTGTAGAACATGAAGTAGTAGCCTATCTCAAGAACATAGGCCTAGATGAATCTGGTCAATATAAATGTGAAAAGTTGAATACTAGATATAACTCATACAGTTCTTTTAAAATTGGAGTGCCTTTGGAGATGGGGGAAGAATTAATGCATCCAAATTTGTGGCCCAAGGGATGTATTGTAGCTAAGTATAGGGCACCCCCGATACAAGAAGCAAGAAAATGGTGTAGATAATGATCATTTTTTAAAACATAAGCAGGCAAGTCACGACAGGCCTCTTAGTGAAAACACCAGATGACTCAGTGCAGTGCAGTTTACTAACAGCACATTGGAATGTGCAGGGAATTATAGGGAAAACTGATGAACTTATAAGCTTATGTGTAACTCACAATATTGATATTATTGGGATATGCGAGCACTGGGTCGTCAACTATAATCTTTAGTGATATTAACCTTCCTGGCTACAAACTTGCCAGTGTATTTCAAAGGGCCTTGCGGCTCAAGAGGAGGAACAGCTATTTTTACCAAAGCAACAATAGAAGTTGATGACCTAGCCTATCTTGTGGAACTGTCGATTCCGTCAATATGTGAAGTGGCCGCAATATTTGTAAAACATGTAAATTTATTCTTCATTGAGATATATCGTGTTCCTGATGATAATAATTTTAACCATTTTGTTGAATGTTTATTTAATATTTTGTGTACTGTAGTTGATAAAAATAAAGTGAATGCGTCAATAATGTTAGGTTTTGATGCCAATGTGGATTTTATGGTCGATAGTGTTAAGCGATGTATTTTTGTCAATTTGCTGATGAGCTTTAATTTAAATTATACAGTGTGTGAAATAACTAGGCCTAATGTATTAAATTTTGGTAATGGGTCTTGTATCGATAATATAGCAACTTCTGTGCACTTTGACAGAATAAATTCAGCTTGGGTGGAAACCAATGTTGGTATCTGATCATAATGCTGTGGTTGTGAAAGCTGATGTTACTTTAATAATAAATGGATCTCTAAATAAAAACTGATTATTGTTATGTAGATAAAAAAAAAATTGTAAAGGGCCTATTAATGACATTAATGTATTGTATTTCACTAGTCTGTTGAGCAAAGTGAATTGGCTGTGTTTGTATAGTCTTAGTTCTATAAATGAGAAGTTTGAATATTTTTTTGAAAAGTTTTTTGGAAATTGTTAACTTAGCTATCCCTATTAAAGTAGTAAGTAATAAATCATGGAATAAATGTAAGCCTCAGTGGTATAGCAATGAACTTTTAAGTCTGAAGGAGCGTTGTATTGCGTCTTACAATAACTTTAAAATGTTTGGTCTGGTATCTGATAAAAATACATATCTGGGTCTTAAAAAAAGTTACAAAGACAAAGTTAGGTTAGCTAAGCTTGCCTACAACTGTGAAAGAGTGATGGAGGCTAATAGTAAACCTAAAGTTATTTGGTCTATTATTAAGGAAAATCTAAATAATAATGATTTACCACCTGTAAATAAGGAGTTCTCAAAATTGTCCTCTGAGAATTTTAATATTTCTTTTGTAAATAATGTGATATCTCTTGTTAATAATGTTCCTAAGTCCAATAATGATGTGCAATATTATTTAGATAAAATAAGTAGGCCTCCTGCCACCTCTATGTTTAATGTTAAAAATGTCTTAGTAGAACAGGTTTACAGTGCAATTTTTTACTTTGAGTAATAGTAAAAGCTTAGATGTTTATGGTCTTAATTCAGATGTTTTAAAAATTAGCTGCACCATATATTGTGGAAGTTTTAGCCTACCTGTTTAATTTATGTATTGACAACAGTGTTTTTCCTCAGTGTTTAAAGTATACCAAAGTTGTGCCTTTGTACAAAAAAGGAAAAAAAATCTGATTATGATAATTACCGTCCTGTCTCCATTATTACTATTGTATCAAAAGTTTTTGAGGTGATGTTAAATAGACAAGTAGTTGATTATTTTGAGAGTAATTGTTTATTTCTTGATAATCAATATGGTTTTAGGACCAACAAAAGTACAATTTCTGCCATCACTGATTTTATGAAAAAATGTATTTATTAGTCTAGATGATAAAAATAGTGTCTTAGGCAGATTTTACGATATGTCAAAGGCTTTTGACACTATTTCACATTGTGTACTGGTAGATAAGCTAGAATATTACGGTTTTGATGTAAGAGCAGTTAAACTTTTTTAGATCCTATTTATCTGATAGGCTTCAAACTGTGTATTGTAATGGCAAATTTTCTTCTTATCTACCTGTGATGACAGGTGTACCGCAAGGTTCAATTCTAGGGCCCACAATGTTTATAATCTATGTTAATGACCTATCCGCTGCAATTATAAACAATCTTGTAACTACTTTTATGTACGCCGATGATTTGGCCCTTCAGATCTCTTGTTGTAACCATAATCTAGTCAATAGTCTTTCCGATGAATGTAATTTAGTCATTGAAGATTGGACTTCAGCTAACATACTTTGTTTGAATAGAGATAAAACTCAAAATCTGAATTTTAGTTTAAGTAACTGTCAAAATGTGCAAAATGTAAAGTTTTTAGGTGTTATTGTCCAGTCTAATTTAAAATGGGAATGCTCCATGTTTGATTCTTTGTGTAGTAAAGTTTCTAAAGGTATTTTTATGCTTAGGAGGTTAAAACTTATTGTGAATCTACAAGTATTATTATTAGTTTATTTTTCTCATATTCAGAGCCACTTGTCTTATGCTACAGTTGTGTGGGGGAAATGATAGTCACGCCAACAAGTTATTGATTTTACAAAAAGAGGGCAATAAGGGTTATATGTAACGTTCGTGTGAAAACACATTGTAAAACCTTTATTTAGAAAATTAAGAATACTTACTGTACCTTCTTTATTTATACTGCAGTGTTTAATGTATGTAAAAATGTATTCCCATAGTCTGCTTACAAATAGTCATGTTCATGAGCATAACACAAGATACAATAGCCATTTCAGAATTAGTCAATGTAATTTCCAAAGAACAATCAATAGCCCTTTTTGAAAATAGGAATCAAGTTGTTTAATTTACTACCTGAGCGCTTGAAAAGTTTATCTGTTTCATGTTTTAAAAGAGAGATTAAATCCTTTTTATTAGATATTAGTATTTACTCTGTAAATGAAATTCATTGATCACTGTAAGCCCTTAAAATAGTCCTGAATTAATTGTACATGAATATCTTACTTAAGTAAAAGCTTTGCAATGTATTGTATTGTGACGATGTCATACATTTCTGTATAATGTGTTGTGGCAATAAAGCATTTTGATTTTGATTTGATTTGATTTGATTTGTCTGTTTACGTAAAAATTGATTCCGAAGTTTAAAGATCTTTTCCGTGTAAATATTGCAACTATACTTTTACTGGGATTAACTTCCAGATTTAACTTTTGAAGTTCCTTACTTAAATTATCCAGTGAATCTTGCATGGTAGGTTGTATTTCGACACAGTCCTTGCTGGATATATAAAGTGCAAGATCGTCCTCATATTGTAATGATTGTACTTGTCTGGGCAGACATTGATTAATATCAGCTATATATATATATATATATATATATATATATATATATATATATATATATATATATATATATATATGGCAAAAAGTAAAGGACTCATTACACTGCCTTGCGGTATTCCTTTACATGAGCTACTATTATTTGGTGGTGAGGAAATACTATAGTAAGTTCCCTATCAATGAGCCATTTGTGACAATGCATAATAAACTTAGCTGGTATGCCTTTGATATACATTTTAGTCCATAATGTAGGCAGATAAACATTATCATATGCACTAGTAATGTCTAAAGATGTTAAAATAGTAGTTTCATTGTATGTCAGAGCAGTTTGTAAATTAGATATTAGTTTAATCATGTAATCGGCACAACCCAATTTATTCCTAAATGCATATTGGGTTTCAGGGATGATTTTAAGACTGTCAACAAGTCATATCAGTCTATTTTTAACCATTATGTTCATTATCTTAATAAAACATGATATCAAAGATATAGGTCTGTATGAGTCCTCTTTTTCCTTATCCCTCCCCGGTTTTAAAATTGCTACAACTCTAATTTGTTTCCAGCTTTCCGGCATTCTAATCTCATTGTTCCAAATGCCATTGTAAATATTTAGTAAAAAATTTATGGCTTTAGGTGGCAATTTTTTAATCATTGAATATGTTATGCCACCTAGGCCTGGGGATGTATCTGATTTTCTTGATTTTATGGCTTTATAAAGTTCTGTCATGTTAAAATTAGTTTCTAAATCATGTTTACCATAATTCAATATTGTTGGTGCTTTCAATTCCGTGTAATGGGGTACATAATCAGAAATTATATCTGCATGAATTTATTTGTAAGGTCATAGTCATCGGACATATTAGATTTATTTTCAGTGTTATAAGGGTTTTTTTAGCTTTTTAATAATGTTCCATGCATAAGATGTTGAGGCCTTGCCCCCTATTTTTTGACATAAGTTCTACCAACCTTCTTTTTTTGCAGAATTTATAACTTCTTTGGCTCTATATGCCGCTTGTTGATATATGTGGTAGTTAGTAGGGGTCATATTTAATTTAAAAGTTTTAAAAGCTAAACGTCTATGAGCTATTGCTTTAGAACATTGTTCCGTCCACCAGGGTTTTGGCTGGAACCCTGCCCTGCCTGACTGAAGTTTGGTTTTTGGGATGGCTGTTTCTGTTGATTGACGTATTATTTTTACCAAGAAATCATATTGCATTTCTATAGGTATGTTATCTAATTTTTCTAAATTATGTTCAACAGTTTTGGTATAAATCTCCCAATTTGCTTTTTTCATATTAAGACCTGGATTAATATTTATCATGTGAGTTGTATCAAGGAATTCGAACTGCATAAGAATTGGGTAGTGGTCACTGCCCATTGGATCATTTGAAATATTCCAGTTTAAAAGGTGCGCATAAAGGTTTGGTGTGGAAAATGTTAAATCAATCACAGATTGTCTGCGATATATATTTGGAATAGTTGTATATGAATTATTATTCAACAAAATATATTTGGAGTGTGAATACGCTTTAAAAATATCATTTCCGCGAGAGTTTGCCTCTTGGCAAAACCAGTATGGGTGGTGTGCATTCATATCACCACATATTAATGCATATCCCTCATCATTACAAAATAGTTTGCTGTTCCAGAAATTGGAGTTAACTTTACCATCTGTGCAGTAAATGTTATGTATATAAATTGATTTATTGCAACTTTTAATTTTAATAGCCATGTATTGCATATAATTATTGTTAAAATCTGCTATATATTCAAAGGATAATGTTTTGTGTATTATGATGGCCACTCCACCATAGCCATCATACTCGTATCTATCCACCTTAATAATATCATAGTTATTATCTGTTAGTTTGATATTATCATGAAGCCATGTTTCTTGGATTATACCTATACTTATATTATTTTTACTAAAATAATGTGTTATCTCTGACCATTTGGGCCTTAAAGATCTACAATTCCACTGGAAAATATTTAGCTTAGGTGACATTTTGTTTTTTTATTAGGTATTATATTATTACTGTTTGTATCAGAAGTCATATTACCGTTATTTTGGATGCTAATGTTTTTACTGTTAGAATCAGCGCATATGAATGTTGCAAGAAAGTCATCCATTTGTTTTTTGGATGTGACATTGGTATTTTTAAGTTTGTTTCTTATTTAATTTACTTTAGCATTTAAGAGTGTTTTATAATGTTCCCTGTCAGCTTGTGTTACTACTGGTGGGTTATTTTTAGGCTCTGGATTAATTGTCCTAGTTTCTGACTGGTGTATATTCGATCGATTAGGCCTTGTACCAGTTTGGGTAGGTTGAACTGTTTTAATATGTTTGGTGTAACTATGTGAACTGGGTTTTCTGTAAGTTGAGAAAGTTTGTGGGCTAGTTATGGAAGACGGTTCAGTGACTGAGCTAAGTGGAGAAAATCTATTAGATATGGAAGTCAGGTTACTACGTAGTGTGGTTTCAGGTAAATCTGGGTACTCTGTGAGATTGGTCGAGTCGAAAGATCTAGCTGCTTCAGCAAATGTTTGGGGTCTTCTTAGTGTGCCCTTAATTCTCTTATATGTTATAGGGTAAAAGAGGCTAGCTGTAAAGTAGTCCTCTTTCATTAGGCTCATTCTTTCCTTGATATGTTTTTGTCGCGTGTATTCAGGGCATACCTTTGAATTACTACTGTGTGTGCCAAAACAATGGACATACTTGCGCGGAATTTCACAGCTTGTGGAGTGGTATTGTTCACCACAGTCTCTACATAGTCTGTTATTGCGACAAGGGGAATTAGCTACATGACCATAGGCAAAACACCGGTAGCATTGCTTGACAGGAATTATGTAAGGTTCTACTTTTACTCTAACGTAGTTAAGTGTAATATACTCTGGCAGGATATCAAAATCAAAGGTGATATTGACAAAGTGAGTAGGCTGAAGCTCTTGATTGACGCGTCGTTTTATGCGTATAACTTCAAGAATTGTAGTAAACATTCAGATTCAGTAAGGATCTCAGTTTCACTGATACCCTAATGGAAGGGACAAATACATTAAATTGAGTAAGCTGTTGTGATTGTATCAAGTTATTAGCGGATTGAAATGTTTTGCAAAAAACTGAAATGTTACGCCCAGATTTTTTTATGTAGTCAATGTCTTTGTGGTGTGTTTTTATTATCTTCCCTACTTGGAAAGGATTTAATTTACTTTTGTTCTTGTCCTGGACAATTACTTCAAAAGGCCCTTTATTTTCCTGTTTATATAGTCTTAGTTGATTTGGTTTTTTATGGTTAGGTGGGAGGGATTCTGTGTTTTGTGAAGTTGGGTCACTACTGCTTGATATTTCTATTTCAGAATGTAATTGTTCAAATTTACGTTTAGCATTTGTTTGGGTTTCCATTTCCATGTCATTAGTTAGGGACAAGATTGATTCCACTGCTTTTTGTATTTCATCATTCGTGATCATTGCGAGCACGTTGTCGGCCAGACCCGACGAAATGCCAGACCAGCCAAAGCAAGTTAGTGTTAGTAGTTAAATTATCAGAGTACAAAAGGTTATTTAACAGTTTAGGACACAAACAAAATTAACTACGATATCAAATATAGTAACCAAGGATTAGCAATAACAATTACATATTATAGCCACCCAAACCAGTTAGTCAGGACGAAATTTTACCTATGATGATCTTAAGACACTATAGAAAACTTCAACTGCTTATCACTGCCGAAGTAAGAATGTCAAATAGTTTTACACTACGCAAATGAAAGTTATCGTTCTGAAAAACTCAATGTTGCAAAATGTCCTGCTGCATATCAGTTCGTAAGTTTCGTTGACATCTTGACGGTTGTAATATCCAATAATATGATATCAAATCCTATTACAAATAAAAGTTTTGAAAGCCAAAAGCATAACCTCAATGACCACAGATGTGGAATTAATCTCTAAAGTTGTGTAATGTGGTTTAAAGAGCCAGTGAATCATTTTGTTATTTATGTTTTTTTTTTCTGATTTGCCAATGAACACGAAGTGACAGGTTACAGTAAAGAAAAGACGTTTTACAGATTATAGTGTTTGCCTAAGCATTAATATGTATCAAATAATCTAATAACACAAATTTCACAACAAGGAACAATCTCTAAATGTCTGGATAAGAGTCTTAAAATACTAAACAGACAAAATCTAAAATTGGGTTCAAAACATTATTACAATAGACTTGTGTGGTGTACATATCTGAATCTAATATAAATAGTCAGCTATCTAAAATATATTTGTAAAGATAGGAATGTTGATTATCGATCTGGCCGTTGGCGGTTATATGTATGTGACGTAATATGAGACCATACTGTTTGAATAAATCCTATTGGCTACTGAGGTCACGCCACTTCTCCCCGCCAACGTTCCTTACTGTTCCAGCAGCGAGTGTTCTGCCCAGTCCAGTTTTACCCACGGTCCATGAAACCCGCGTCCTCCCGACCAAGATGTAGTACAATAGTTTTCCTGAAATTGGTGTAATTTTATTACCCAGTATTATTACCACCGCCACGAACATCACAAATGGCGACGAGGATTTGTGGAAATTAGTGCGAAATTCCGAGTGTACATCGCCGCTGGACATCAACAGTGAACACCACGTGCGCGAACAACACGAGGACAGTTTTGATCGAGTGAACAATCACAAAATGGCAAGTGAACATCACGAAGATTAACAGTACGAATTTTCTTTAGTTTCAAACCAATTAGTGTGGGAGGAAGTGTAGTGTGCAACCAAATTATTTTAGCTACGAGTTGATGTGGCAAGTACAATTAGACGAACTACCGTTTCCTGTAACTAATATAATGGCGCAAATAGGCGTTATCGGGGAATATGACGGTCAGTTGAAACCTGGGCGTCATACATCGAACGTTTTGAGCTGTTTGTGGACTGTAATAGCATTGACGCGGGTAAAAGGTCAGTACGCTTTTAACTGTGATAGGAGAGTAAAAACGTATAGTTTGTTGAGAGACCTGTGCACTCCTAATAAACCGTCGGAAAAGACATTAATGAACTGGTGCAACTTGTGCAAAAACATTTATTCCCGACTCCTAGCTTCAATCGCGGAGCGATATCGTTTTAGTAAGCGAGTACAGTTGGAAGGCGAGTCGGTTGCCGAGTATATTGCAAATTTGAAAAAAATGACAACCCATTGTGACTTTGGCGCGTCGCTAAATGATTACTTGAGAGACAGACTGGTGAGAGTGGCATCAGAAGTGAAAGTGCCAAACAAAAACTTTTATCGAAAGCCTCGTTAACGTTCGAGCAAGCGACCAAAATAGTGCTTCAATGGAGCAAGCAGAAAAATCGGCGGCAGCTCTATCAGTCGGGAAGACCCGAGCGGATCCATCAGTTGAGCAGCGTGGTGGCCCAGGAGGGGGAGATTCGGAAATGGCGCACCGCATTCCCAGACGCATTCCCAGACAGCACGGAGCGACAACGCTGGAGCGGCCTGGAAGGGAGCAGGGGGAACAGCCAAGGTCAGCGGCGGCACGTCACCAGGGCCTTCTGGATGGCAGCGGCGATCTCCGCCAGGTGGCAGTGGCAGTGCGCAATGTTTATGTTTGTGGCCTCACAGGGCATTTCCGTTCACAGTGCAGGTTATTAGGTGTGAAGTGTCATTTTCTGTGGTAAACAAAACCACATAGCAAAAAGTGTGTCGTTCTAAGTTAGCTGGTCGGCAAGGTACAAATGTAAATAGAGATAAGACTAATTTTAGAGATAGTAAAAGCACTGGGAATTCCAAAAATTATCGCAAACATAACTACCTAGAAGGTGTTGATGACAGTAATCAGGTGTCAGGGGGACACTGAGCAATTTTGTGGAGGATGTAGCCAATTTATTTAGAATGAATGAAAAGGTGACTGACAGGGTCAAGGTAGACCCAATTCAGCTTGATTTAATTGTTAATGGTAAAAGCTTAACGTTTGAGGTTGATACAGGGGCTTCTGTGAGTGTTTGCAGTGAGGAATATTACAATTCTCATTTCCAGATGTGTAAATTAGAACCTAGTAAGTTGACACTCAGCTCTTATACCGATCAACCTATCACACCTGTAGGCCAAGATCAAAGTGAAGTTAATTATAACAAAGTAAACAAAGTAATGGACTTGTATGTCATCAAGTCCCGGTGCTCATCCACTTATAGGTAGGGAATGGTTTAAGTGCTCTAGGGGTTGAAATTTCGTTTAAAAATAATGACAGGTTATTTGAGATAAGTAAAACCGATGCCGATAGTTGTCTTGAACTTAAGAACAAGGTTGTTCAAAGAATATTTCCTAAGGTATTCAGTGACGAGATAGGTTGTTTTAAAGGCGAGCCTGTAAAGTTAACAGTAAAAGAAAACACGGTTCCTAAATATTTCAAACCTAGGCCAATACCTTTTTCCCTGAAAGCCAAGGTTGAAAACGAACTAGCTAGGCTAGTAGATGAGAAAGTGTTAATACCTGTAAGTAGCTCAGATTGGGGTACGCCCATAGTTTCCTGTATTAAAGAAATGTGGTTCAGTCAGGATTTGCGGTGACTTTAAAGTAACCTTGAACCCTTGTTTAGAAGTAGAAAAATTTCCGTTACCAAGAATAGATGAGTTGTTCGCAAACCTGCAAAAGGGCGAGAAGTTTAGTAAGATCGATTTGTGTCAAGCATATACCCAATTAGAGTTAGATCCAGAGTCTCAGAAACTGTGTACCATAAGTACACACAAAGGTTTATTTTGTTATTCCCGTGTTCCTTTTTGGCATAACGTCAGCAAGTGCTATTTTTCAAAAGAAAATAGAGCAGACTCTCCAGGGTATAGATCAAATTGCAGTATTTTTTAGATGATATTCTAATAACCGCTGAAAATGATAAGGCTCATTATGAGAAGTTAAGAGAAGTGTGTAAGAGGTTAAATGAGAAAGGCTTAACTGTCAAAAAGAGTAAATGTACTTTCTTTGCTTAATCAAGTAGAGTATTTGGGGTTTGTCATTGACAAACACGGTTTGCACACCGATCCCAAGAAAGTTAGAAGCAATCAAGAACGCACCTATCCCAAAGAATGTCACAGAAATTAAATCGCTAATTGGGCTAATTAACTATTATTCTAAATTTCTTCCAAATTTATCAAGCATTTTAAGGCCCATTGTACAATTTTATTAAAGAAAGACGTTCCATTTGATTTCAACAGGCAATGTTTTCAGGCATTTGATAGAGTAAAAGAACTGCTAAGTAGTGAGACTATCTTAGCGCACTATGACGGCAAAACTTCCGTTGAAGCTGGCGGTAGACGCGAGTTCTTTTGGACTAGGTGCGGTCCTGAGTGTTGTCACACCAGAGGGTATTGAAAAACCATTAGCATACCAGTCTAGAACGCTAACTAATGCTGAAAAGAACTACTCCCAGATCGATCGAGAGGCTCTAGCAATTGTCTGGGGCGTGAAGAAATTTAACCAATATCTGTATGGTAGGGAATTTACTTTATGTACGGACCACAAACCGCTTCTATCAATATTTGGTCCTCATAAGGGTTTGTCAGTGTTTAGCGCCAGCAGATTGCAGCGCTATAGTTTATTTTTGTCAGGGTACAAGTTCAATATAGAATATATAAAATCAGCTGATCACGGTTAATGCCGACGCGTTCAGCAGGTTACCACTGACAATGAAAGAGCCGGAAGTGAGCGGCGACGACCACTGGAAGGGCAGTTATTTGCATTGTCTTTTGGAAAGCTCTGTGCCTTTAAACTTTTGAAAATGTACAAACAGAAACGCTAAAAGATCCAATTTTATGCAAAGTTATTGGTTATGTAAGGCACGGGTGGCCCAATAGCATCCCTGGGGATGACAAGGAGTTGTTGCCATATTTTGCAAGGAGGGAGGGAAGAGTTGTCTATAGTAAATAATATATTGGTTTGGGGTTACAAAGTAGTCGTGCCTAGCAAAATGAGAAAATATGTGCTGGACGAGCTTCACTCATCCCACACGGGTATAGTCAAAAATGAAATCGATAGCTCGTAGTTATGTTTGGTGGCCTAATATTGATGATCAAATTGTGTCCTTGGCAAATAATTGTTCTTCCTGTTTAATGGAGAGAAATAACCCTAGCAAGTGTCAGCTGCATACGTGGCATTATCCCTCAAGTCCATGGCAAAGGCTTCACATGGATTATTTAGGTCCGATTAATGGAAAAATGTATCTACTAATTGTTGATGCGCACAGCAAGTGGGCTGGAAGTGTTTCCTGTAGCTTCCACTTCAGCCAATGTAGCCATAAATCATTTAAGAGATTTGTTCAGTAGGTTTGGTCTGCCAGAGACTGTCCACAGTGACAATGGTCCACCATTTTCCCTCATTCGAATTTCATAATTTTATGTCAAACAATGGTATCAGACATACTTTGAGTCCTCCATACCATCCCATGAGTAACGGTTTTGGCAGAGAACTCTGTGAAATATGCTAAGAATAAGATCAAATGTGCTTTACGTGATAAGAAAGATGTAAATATAGCTTTTAAGTAGAATATTGTTTGATTATCGAAATGCTGTTCATGCTTACCACCAATGAGACCCCAGCAAAGTTGATTGTTTAATAGGCAATTAAGAACTAGGTTAGATTTATTAAGGCCTAACCTGTCAATGACAGTTAGTAAAAGACAAGACAAGCAAAAGGAGTATTTCTCTGGAACTAAAATTAGACTATTTTATCCTGGTCAAAATGTAATTGTTAGGGACTATCGCACCCGTGACAATATGGGTGAGTGCCACGGTAATTAAGCAGATCAGCAATGTTATATACGAAGTTGAATTGACGTCTGGCATTGTGGTTCAGACGGCATATTGATCAGATTGTAGTCGTGCAGGGAGAGCCAGCTGATGTAAACAAACAGGTTAGAATCAGCTGACGCTTTCGATGACAGTTCCTCTTCCCCCCCGGTCATGACGCCGGTGGGGCGAGCGAGAACCAATAGCAGTGAGTCCCCACTCTCCGCCGAGCGGTCGTGTGGCTCGCTCCCCTCCCCTCTCAGTGTCGTGCCGTTCTAACGGTAAACAAACAGCTGATCGTGGCAACACGTCACCGGCTGCGACGGCAGCTGTCATGCCCGCGCCAGCTGTTCCCAAACAACAACAATGATAGACGCTATCCTGTGCGGATTAGAAATCCCGTGGATAGGCTGAACTTGTAAATTATATTGTTTTGTTCTATTTTAGTTTGTTTCATTATATTGTTTTATTTGTCTTAGTTGTGATAACCAAAAGCGTTCATACCATTTTACTTTAATTGTAGTTTAAGGAAAATTTATTGATGTTACTGTATTAATGTTGTTTAATTGAATTTCAACAATGTTTTTTTTGTTAAACTATGTAGTGTGTTATTTTGCAGTGTGTTTTTCAACTTTGGAAGGGAGGAAATGTGGTGTACATATCTGAATCTAATATAAATAGTCAGCTATCTAAAATAATATTTGTAAAGATAGGAATGTTGATTATCGATCTGGCCGTTGGCGGTTATATGTATGTGAACGTAATATGAGACCATACTGTTTGAATAAATCCTATTGGCTACTGAGGTCACGCCAACTTCTCCCCGCCAACGTTCCTTACCGTTCCAGCAAGCGAGTGTTCTGCCCAGTCCAGTTTTACCCACGGTCCATGAAACCCGCGTCCTCCCGACCAAGATGTAGTACAATAGTTTTCCTGAATTGGGTGTAATTTTTAATTACCCAGTATTATTACCACCGGCCACGAACATCACAACTTGTAAGCTGAAAATGACCTTTCCACGTGCGCACGTACATCAATACCAATAATTAACGGTAATCGGAGTTTGTACGAATTTGGCCTTTGAATGAAAGGTGTCAAGCGACAAAGAAAAACTAAAATAATTTGAGTATAATATACTTGTCTTCCTTAATTCAAAAATACAATGTAATGCTTCATGTAAACAGAGCTTATCTGTCAACGCACAATTGCTTGCTAAATTGTAAGATATCTATTACCTAATAAATTAATAATAAAAATGAAGCGTTTTACTAAAATTTTAATATATAACACGCATAATGATAATAAAAGTTAAATGCATTCAAAATGTTAATAAATGGTACTCATATTTAAAATGAAATAGTAAACAAATCAATAATTTAATCATTTTAATTTTAAATTAAAACTCCCCTTATTAGTAAGATTAACAAACTATTACCCGTGGTATTTACATACAAAAAACTGGTAATTTATTAACCATACGAAAATCTCACATACACAATATAAGGTAGAAGAGCACCACACAACGCGTCGTGTAACAGGCTTAATCGTGATAGCATACGAAATTTCAAGTCATAGGTCATTTCATTGTTTAAATGTTCAGCAGACAGACTGAATATCAAAGAAACTAAATTGTTAAACTTTCCTTCCGGCAGAAAAAAAGAAAATATTTCAGTTTACCAAGTGATAGGTTTTAATAACTGTTGGCCAAATCCTACGTTTGGGCATTCACAATTGCAAAACTCACTCTTGTCTATGTAGAAGTTACATTTTATTCCAAATTTAGTCTAAAGAAGAAATTGTTCTTGTAATATCTAAATAATACAAATTTATACATCAAATTATGGTGTTGTATCTATAGAGATAGTTAGGCTATATGTGTTACTACGTATCATGTTAAAATCGTTTCAGTGTTAAAATCATGAGTTTGTAGTATTAACTCAATTCGTTTACAAATTACCATCATGGCTACATGAATCACTGATTTGAGAAACCACATTATTATCCAAAAAGTACAATTATTTTGGGAAACTAATTAAAACTAATTTGTACTTAAACTAAATATGTTATTGTGATTTATAACATTCTAACTTTTAGTCAGACACATTTTTAAGCATATACAAGCATATTAAGTTATATGATATATTGTCTATTATGTGTTATGTAAATAAAATTTTAAAAATGGATACGTCGTTTCTCTAACACTTATTTTTTGGAAAACGAAGTAGCACAATATTTTAAGAAATTATTTATTTTAATGATATTAGTAGGCATTAAATAAAACTTGGAATTAATAAAAAAATGCTTCAATATTAAAGAGATTTTGTGTTTTAATGTATCGTTTTAAACTTCTATGATGTTCTCATCTTCATCTACGGATTCACACGTTGGCCATTCAAAAACCTATTCTCAAAAGTCTTTAACGTCTCCATCGTGTGGAAGCACATTAGCTAACTTCTTGAGACCTTGTTTCTTTACATTCCTAATGGGTATTTTACCTTGAGGGTAAGCCATGTCCCTAGGTGGTAGTGATGGCATGGTGACAGTGGTTGACAGATTAAACTAGTATTCCTGTATGCCGTCAATAAATTCTCGAGCTACAACATGGACTATTTAAGTTGTGGCGAACGAGTAATGGTGAAACTTACTGACATAAAACTGTATCTTTTGTTCTTTTCTTATATTTCTATCAACAGAGTCTTCAGATAGGACAATTTTGTTGTAAAGGTTTCTCCACCAGTTCTTAAAATGTAGTAGATCTTCTTTTTGCGGTTCGGTTATCGTAAACTCATGTTTGTCGCTAGAAGTGATTATCTGTTCTAAATAGTCATGAAGGGTGTAAGATTGGTCAATACTTTTAACTTTCCTTTTTATCATTCTGAAATCACGGTCACGTGGTAGGTAAGAGTGACCTCTTACAGGAATTTGATCAAATCTAATCGTGTCAACCATATCCAGCAACAGTCTGATGACAGTGTTGTTTTTAACCTGACCTCCACATCCATCAGAAAAGACATAACAAATTCTTTACCTTATCCGGGAGTGATTTAATATGTTCGTAAAAGAAAGTTGCAACATTATTGGGTTCTTTCTTTGTAATGCCTTTGTAATACAAATTAATATTTGAATGGTAAGTTTTTAAAATTGTGAACTGACAGTAAGTTTACTGTCAATTGTCTGAGACAGAACACTGCTTGGACGGGAATGTTAGGCAAATGTAAATTTTGCATAATATGCAAAATTTACATATTATTATTACAAAATTATATTATAATCTAATCAGATTCCAGCTGAATCCGGTCGTTTTACATATCTCAGTAACTTCTTCAGGCCTACCAAAAGCATAGCCATACTGTCTGTAGGTTTTGTAGAAAAAGCTGTATTTTACTTCATCATTTGGTTCAGGGTATTTACTTGCAAACATTTTGTACATAAGTTTCAAATTAAGTTTTTCACTTAAAAATTTAGAAGAGTGGTTAGTTTACTTTGTTTCCTTGACTGGGAAACATTCAATATGCTTACAAATATTCTTGACAAGTACCTCTGGCTTAGTGTCACCAAGACAGTTTCCCCCCTTAAACCAGGGTGATTTATGATTATGTGGGTGAATTCCCCTAAAATAAGAAGGTATACAAGCGTTTGACTCGTTTTCGGTTACACAATAAATGCTTTTTTACAAACAGAAAATGATCATGAGCTACAGTTTACACGGTAAGTATAAGAAAATTACTTATGTTTTGGATTGGCATCAATAACTATCTCGTGTACGGTTATAAGGTTTTGCAAGTATATGTACTGCTCATTTTTAGTATTGTATCTATAAAAATTTGGATTACATTCATTTCTCATTTCTTCACCCACTCTTTGAAAACAATACATCTGGCAAACGCAATCTTCTCCTTTCTTATTTAGCACTATATCTTTACCTTTCCAGTTCGCATACGCCTTCACTCGTGCTTTTTTGACAATTTCAGCATGGTACATTTGAGATTTTAATCCTTTTCTTCTTTTCAATGGGATAACAGGTTCATCTGACATTTGAACGAAAATAACTCAAACATTGTAAACGAACGACTTTACATTAGTAGCACATGCCAAATATATCATCAAATCAGTTACATCGACCAACAGAGTTCACGTATCACAGCTTTCTTATTTATCCATTCAAAATAAAAAAAAAACTTTGATAAGGCTTAATATCTGCATAGACAGATGTCAGTTGTATTTTTGAATAAATTATAGTAATGCAAGCACTAAATTATTACTTGTGAAACAATTTTTATTCTTTTGATTTAATTTGTTTGTCTTTGCTTTGAAGTCTTTAAAAGTGAAAGCAGTTGTCGGTGTATTTAAACAGCTGTTAACACGTTAAACCATATGAGCATACTGTAAGCTTGTTTTTGTTCTTATACAATTTTGTGTTATCTCTGTTGTCTGTTCTGCTGTCTAAAGTCGAAGTGCAAGAGAAGAGTGTATCGTTGCTTGTATAATTTATTAAAAATCAAGAAGAAATTCTCGTTGTCCTTTAGAAATTTTTGTGTTTAATTTGTAAAGGTTTAATTTACTGTGACATACAAACGATTAATAAATACTGATTTTTGATTTAGGCTGTTGTATCTGTAATCCAAATACTGTCCATTGGAGTATTTAGCTTTTAATTTTGTTTTTGTTTAACAACCAGTAATCTTTATAATAACACTAGGAAGTGTTTCTGGTTAACTGAGTACTTATCTGATGAATGTAAGTATAGTTCATATGTTCATAGATTTATGTTTTAAAGTAAGATTTAGTCTAATTATACTTTTTGATTATAGTATAGCCTAGAATATCTTTTCAGCCATATAACATTCTAATAGTATAATTGTAGGTTAATAATACTGAAAATGTAAAAGCTGTTTGTAATCCAATCAAGTAATTTACTGGCTATTTAATTTTTACTAAGCATGATTCCTGTAAACAAGTTCGGGATAAAGCCTACATTTTGAGATTTTTAATAAGATTTCTTCCTCATGTGGTGCTTGCATAATGCAGATCTCAAGATGTAATCCCAAACCTTTGTAATGAAATCAAGCAAAGTAGAAATTAAATTGCCAGTAAAATTATTGGGTAATTTTTGCGTCTGCAGTATAATAAGTGTCCAACACTTGAATGATTGATAATAATGAGTCATTGATAATCATGAGTAAAGAATCCTCGATATAACTAACTACTTAAACTAAATTACATTATATCCTAGGTATTTCAAATTCCAGTCCAAAAAAATAATATGCTATGGTGAATAAAAAAGACAGCCAATTCCAATTTTGTAACCTCCTTTTTCGTCTAGATATGTATATACCATCATATCGAATGAATCTAGGGTAGGGTACGATAAGCGGACCCCCCGGTTTTTTATATCGAAATTAGCAAACGATATTACTTAACCATAAAAATCGATATAATCCATCGATACTGATTAATTATTTTGAACAGTTAACTTAAATAATCTATATCAACAGCTGTAAACACTTTCAAATAATACACGTAAGGTAATATTCCAATTTTACATAAGTAACATTTTATCACTAAAAATGGCAGTCAATTTTAGACAAATGCACGACATTGCTTTGAAAAATGATAAGACATATTTTACGTGGTTTCAGCATGTTGGACTCATACCGAAAACCCCATTATGAGAAAATTGTGTGAAAGAAACAACTGTAACTGTGAGAGGAGCAAATATGGTTGTCTTCAGTTTTCCTAATTTTTATTATAATAATTTGTTTTATCACTATAAATATCAAATTAATATTTTAATATAAAACATATGATTGTTATTGAGGACTATAATTTTATATCGATTGATGGTCTAGGATTTGAGATACGAATATTAGGTATCGATGATTACATTTTTCGATATAAAAAACCGGGTCCGCTTATCGTACCCTACCCTGAATCTATTCCACACATATGTTTGTTGTAATCTCCAACCATTGCAGATTTTTTGTCTGTAGTTACTCTAACGTATGCTTTCTTTTTGTATGTTCCACTTCATTTCCTTTAGTTTGAAAAAACAAGAATGACTGGTTTTTTTGTGACTTCTTTTGTCTGTACGCTAATGTTAAAATTTAATGTTACACAGTAAACCATTTGTCTGATCTGTAACTGAACTTTGATAGCATCGGGAAGCTCTTTTTTGTTGTATATTGATTGTACAAATAGGGAAAGTTTCATTTTTATAAAGCATTCTTACCAAAGGAAAGAAATTATAAATAAAAATGTTGTAGCTCTTTTTTGGACAGTTGCACATTGTAGGAAAGACCAAATTGTTTAATTTCTTCTCTCTTTTCCTGGTCACTTTTCCCTTTTAATAAAACAGGCCTAAGCAGTAGTTTGAAACTGGACTCAGAGTTCGATCGGCTAACGGTGGTGTCGTTTGTTGGGTAGATACTGCATAAGAGCTGTTTGGAACTAAGTTCCTATCATTGATTCGTCTACAGACAGCTGTTGGTATCCTACATATAATCTTTGAAAGAGTGAACTACAGTGGTCTATTAATTATAGGCTGGAATTTTTGTGTAGCATCATAATCAGGTTTGTTATATTTTTGAAACTTAATATTGGCAATAACATGAAAGAATTGTAAGATAGCATGAAATCTATTACGTGTAAACATATTTCAAAAACCATGGTCTAAATAGGATTTGTTTTATATCCAGTAAGAAGCTATTGTTGGTTTTTTGATAAGACCCATGTTGAGAATAACAGCAATGAATGTTTTTATGTTGTGAATAGGTGACAGGAAGCCACCCTTGCAAGCGACTATGAGCTAATATATTTTCTCCTTTGATAGCGATGTTTGATTACCATTCAGTGACCAACATGGAAATAAGAGTGTGCATAAAAAATAAATTAAATTAGTCTAGATGCAATAGGAGATGCTGTCATGGGAGGGGTGTGTTAAAGGCCAAGAATCTCATGATACAAAAAATCATAAATAAAATTGGTGTCACCTTCATTGATTGTCTGTTAAATTTTTATTAGTTTCATCATTGTCTGATTCGGACGTGCTGTCACTAGACGTTAAAAATAATAATAGGATTTGAGATACGAATATTAGGTATCGATGATTACATTTTTCGATATAAAAAACCGGGTCCGCTTATCGTACCCTACCCTGAATCTATTCCACACATATGTTTGTTGTAATCTCCAACCATTGCAGATTTTTTGTCTGTAGTTACTCTAACGTATGCTTTCTTTTTGTATGTTCCACTTCATTTCCTTTAGTTTGAAAAAACAAGAATGACTGGTTTTTTTGTGACTTCTTTTGTCTGTACGCTAATGTTAAAATTTAATGTTACACAGTAAACCATTTGTCTGATCTGTAACTGAACTTTGATAGCATCGGGAAGCTCTTTTTTGTTGTATATTGATTGTACAAATAGGGAAAGTTTCATTTTTATAAAGCATTCTTACCAAAGGAAAGAAATTATAAATAAAAATGTTGTAGCTCTTTTTTGGACAGTTGCACATTGTAGGAAAGACCAAATTGTTTAATTTCTTCTCTCTTTTCCTGGTCACTTTTCCCTTTTAATAAAAACAGGCCTAAGCAGTAGTTTGAAACTGGACTCAGAGTTCGATCGGCTAACGGTGGTGTCGTTTGTTGGGTAGATACTGCATAAGAGCTGTTTGGAACTAAGTTCCTATCATTGATTCGTCTACAGACAGCTGTTGGTATCCTACATATAATCTTTGAAAGAGTGAACTACAGTGGTCTATTAATTATAGGCTGGAATTTTTGTGTAGCATCATAGTCAGGTTTGTTATATTTTTGAAACTTAATATTGGCAATAACATGAAAGAATTGTAAGATAGCATGAAATCTATTACGTGTAAACATATTTCAAAACCATGGTCTAAATAGGATTTGTTTTATATCCAGTAAGAAGCTATTGTTGGTTTTTTGATAAGACCCATGTTGAGAATAACAGCAAATGAATGTTTTTATGTTGTGAATAGGTGACAGGAAGCCACCCTTGCAAGCGACTATGAGCTAATATATTTTCTCCTTTGATAGCGATGTTTGATTACCATTCAGTGACCAACATGGAAATAAGAGTGTGCATAAAAAATAAATTAAATTAGTCTAGATGCAATAGGAGATGCTGTCATGGGAGGGGTGTGTTAAAGGCCAAGAATCTCATGATACAAAAAATCATAAATAAAATTGGTGTCACCTTCATTGATTGTCTGTTAAATTTTATTAGTTTCATCATTGTCTGATTCGGACGTGCTGTCACTAGACGTTAAAAATAATAATATCAATTTCAAGTAAGCAGTTAAAAGATCATAACCTCAAAACACGAGGTTAACTTAAGAATGTGACAGATCAGACACGCAGCGAGTTTGTTTACACGCCAAATCACCAGATGCCGGCTGACCATTGCCAGCTGTTGTTGCAACTCTTCTTTTGTGTTTTGTTTGTACCGTAACAAATATATTTTTACAAAATACTACACGAAATACGTGTTGTATTTATATTGTGAAATAAAATATGTTTTTAAACAATAGGGGATGTAAAACAAATGAATTAAATTTACGGTAACAATCGGCGGTGACCCGTCGCCTGACACTTTCTGCATAGTTAGAGGGTGACGACGGATCGGCGGCCTGGCATTGACCGCACAGTTACAGTACCGCGATCTTTCGTCGCTGAGGTATCCAAAGGATTAAAAGATAAGACATGTTCTTCGTGGCTTTAAGATGTTAGACTAGTACTGAAAATCCCTTTATGTGAAATTTGTGGGAAAGAAACAAATGCAATTGTGAGAGGAGCTAATATGGTCATGTTCATATGTAAATAAGAAGGTAATGGTGGACATAATTTCAGAAAAATGTAATGAAGAACAGGTTCTTCACAGGTTGGAGTATGCAACATTGTGAGTTTGATGTACTTTTTTCCAGAAATCAGACAAACTATGATTATTTTAATTCTTGAGTGCAGTTTGGATTTACACAGACCATCAAGAAGTACGATATCTGATTGGCTGTCTTTTGTAGGAAGGTTTGTTTTGTATGGATTGATGAACAAGCTTGGAGGTCCTGGAGTGGTGGTGGAAATAGATGAATACAAAATAGGAAAACAAAAATATAACAAAGGGAGATTGGTAGAAGAAACATGGATATTAGGTTTAATTGAAACCATACCAGGACAAAAACGTGGTGGTAGACATAGAATTGAGGTTTGCCCTCTTTCCTCTTGTGTTAAGCCTTGAACAACCAGAGTTACAGACATATGGAAAGTGTATTTTGGATTGAGTGAATGTGTTTTTGTCCATTTTACCGTCAATCATAGAAAAAACTTTTTAGACCTAGCAACTGGTACCAACATTCAGACAGTTGAAAGCTTGTGGAGGGCCGTAAAATGCAGTTTGAAAAATGGCATATCAGCCAAACTGTTCGCAAATGTCTGTGAATATTTATGCAGAAGAGAGGTACAGTTTTCTGAAGAGAATTGTTGAACCATTTCTTAAAAGCAGTTGAAAATTGCGTCCCAGGAGAAACCATATAGATAGTTCAATAAGTTTCCATTTCCTATTCTAAATATTGTTATGTAATTATTTCTTTTTCTATTTCAAATGTTTGTTATCTTTTCTTAATTATTTATGAGTTTTCCTATTTTTGGTTCTAATTTATTATGTGTTTGATCATTCTGGTTCATTTATAAAAAACTACCATGTATTTATGATAGTATCACTGTAAATATTAATTCATATTTTAATTTCAAACATATGATTGTTATGGAGGACTATAGATACTTTAATATTAATTGATGGCCTAGTATTTGATATACGAATATTAGGTATCGATAATTATATTAATCGATATAAAAAACCGGGTCTGTTTACTGTATTACCCATAGAAATATTACATTATGGAATGTTACTATGTGAAATGAGTAGGTTTGGGTTAGCTTATCATAAATATGTTTTTTTTTTTCCCCCCCTTGGGGCGGCCTACTGCCATGCACTTAAGCCTCAAGGGCTTTTTGCGCACCCCGGAAAGACACCATGAGGCATACCAGTCTACAATTTCAGCAGTTTCACAAACTGCAGAAAACAACCGATCAAGTCCTCCTGGGAAAATTCACCACCCCTGTCCAAACTACCAAAGATGGCATACCGCTCACTAGTAGTACCTAAGTTAAACATAACCTTTACAAGTGCTCATATGATCTGTGCTTGAATTTGTTGGGTACTATCATGAGGGATGTTTTTCTTATTTTGCCAGCAGTGCAGGGTGGCTCTATCAAAGCCCACACTAATGTCCAGGGATATTTCTAATTGGTATTTTCCCTACCTCAAATCATGTCCTAGATTGTACCATGTAATCTGATGTCGTAGA
Organism: Homalodisca vitripennis; assembly: GCF_021130785.1. Classification (NCBI taxonomy): domain Eukaryota; kingdom Metazoa; phylum Arthropoda; class Insecta; order Hemiptera; family Cicadellidae; genus Homalodisca; species Homalodisca vitripennis. Next base: position 54,985,345 of record NC_060207.1, read on the forward strand.
AGTTGGCCGTTTTGGGACATGATCTGAATAGGGAAAATACCGATCAGAAATGCCCTTGACCATTAGTATGGGCTTCGGTGGCGCCCTACTAGCAAAATTAGAAAAACATCCTCAAGATAGTACTCAATTCAAGCGAAGATCGGGTAAGCACTTGTAAAGGTTATCTTTAACTTCATATATTTATAATATGTACGTATATATAGCCTCTTAACAAATAATAGATAAGGACTTTGTAGTACCCAATAATTTGGTGAATAGTGAAAATTCGAGTTAACCTGTTAATAATTTTATTAGTTTAACAGTCTGTGTAACATTGTAGTGAGTTAGTTAAATTTGTATATTAACATGTTACCACGGGTAACAGCCTACTGGAACGTAATATCTCAACACGTTTTTTGGCAATAGGTTATTAACAAACAACAGTATTTCCCGTTTCTAGCGGCCATTACTCAAATACCATATACATGACTGTTTGAATTCGTTTGGAACAATAATGTCGAATTGAATTAGGTCTACCACCTGCATTTGAAGGTAATTTAAAGAGTTTTTCATTACTTTTTTCTGTTTGTAATCATTTTAGCCACAGTTTCTATCTTCATATGAAATTATTAATTGTTTTTCGTTTTCTATTGCGTAACTACTGTGGTCATCTCTCTGTTGCTTTTTCTGGATGCAGTTAGTTTTGGTTGCATAGTCATTTAAAGAAATAAGACTCTTTTTCTTTAGTGATGTTAGTGAATGATGTTTTTTTTGTATATTCAATGTAAGTTAAAAATTAGTGTTGTGAGTGCCCTTTAAAGTATACTACCATTATTGTGTCAGAATGGACAGAAAAGACAGCGTGTTAGAATCCAGTTCACCTTCCTCTTATTGCAGTCTCTGGTGGAAGGTGAACTGCACCCAACTACTCACAGGGTAACTGGAACTAAACTCAACTTTCTTTCAAATTAAATCAACCTCTCCTACCATAGCTACGTTATGTGACATTGTGTTGTTTTAATTTTCTTCGTAGTGGGAATTTCAATTTTTTGTGTACCTACTTCTATAGAGTTGGCCATCATTGACTATTGCCCTGTTACTTAGAATAATATGGTTAGGTTAGTTAGTAACATTTTTAGCTCTCAGTCATTAGTGATCAGCTGTTTGAAATTATATATATTTTACTGATCAGTGCTGTCTCAGGGGATGTTTTTCATTCATCACAATTAATGTGGAGCAGTACCCTTATTGCCGAAGCCTGTGCTGATGGCTGGATTAATTACTGCAGCCTATTAAACTATTGAAGTTTCATTTATACGATTTTTTTAATTTTCAGCTCTACGAAACTTAATTTTTGTTGTTGTTTTAAAATTAAGCATTTTCGTTATGTAAAAACAATAAATATTTATATTTTTGTATATTTTACTAGCACAAAACTAAGTTAGGTAGGTGTATGTAATATTTAATAGTGAGTATGATAGTTACTAAGTTTACAATGAAAGGTATGGTTTGCATGTATATGCAATCAGTTTCTGAATTTTGCCACATGGGAGGTTGAACTTACTAGAGTTAGGTCATATCACTGTCAAAGTCAGAGGTTAGTTCTGAAGTGATGTGTCTATAATGTGATTGATAACCATTCACCGATTACTACTGATAAACCTGTGTAAAAGTCCATGGTCGTATCTGGCATGCATTATAATTGTGATTACTGTTAACACATGATGTGCTGATTTCAAGTCTAGATTGAAAAACAATGTCAATTGAACTTAAGTTTCAAAATTCAGAAAAATAACAATGTTTTCAATTATAAAGGCTTGATTTTATTGTGCATAAATTGCTAGGACGGTCAGACTAGATTAAAGTGTAATGTATCACTCACTACCATGCTTTACATCTTGGTTGTTTCCTTTACATTTAAAACAGTGCTTGTTAAAACAAATTGCTGCTGTTGGAATTAATCAAGTCATTAAAATTTTTAAATAAATTTAACTAACCAATTATTAACACGTTAAATAGTCTCAGAAATAACAATGTAACGAATAATGTGATTGTAACCTCTCAAACAAGTTATAACATACACATAGTAACTGCACTTGATTATCCATAGTTAAAAAATTGTTTTAGCAATTTTTATGCCTTTTAGTTATTAATCTGTAAAGGTATGAGAAGTATTTTAAATGTATTTTAAATTATGTATCCCAAAGAATAAAATAACATGTGTAGCCAACCTTTTATAATTTTCTCAAAACCAAGCCATAGTATTCACTATTTATTTTCAAAATATAATAATAATAATAATAAATAATGATAGTAATGATTTATTTCCCTCTAAATAATTATACAATTATTACAGTTTGCAAATATGGAAAAATATTAGCCTTCCTTAACCAGGTATGAAGGCCAGCAATATAGCCTTCATTTCTGCTAATTTGGTCTTCATTTTAGTTAATATGGTACTTTGGTATTATCCAGAAGCCACTACATGATTATAAAAACATACTCTGACTTACTGTGAAAATTACATGCCATTATGAAAATTGGTTCTTGTTTTATGCCTTTCAAAAGGAAGTGATGTTAGTATTAAGGAGGCTACTCTGCCCCTAACAACTACTTGTTATTATGTGATAGAAGTAGTTTTAGATTAGGTTTTGAGCGCTCACGTGATCTGAGTTTAAATTTGAGTATTATTTTGAGGGATGTTTTTAGTTTATCATCAAAAGAGTGTGCCACTGAAGTCCACACTGATGGCCAGAGGCATTTCCGATCCAGGGAAAGTACCGATCAGAAATGCCCCTGGCCATCAGTGCAGTCTCTGGTGACACCACCTGCACTTCTGGTGAAAAAAAGAAACACATCCCTCGAGGAGGCTTTTAAAGTCAAATGAAATCTAGAGAACATACTACTGTTTAAAAACCAGTAATAAATAATTTGATGTCGCATATATTTAATTAGTATGAACTAAAATAATATTAAAACATAATTTTCAATCTCAGCGGTGGGTTTTCTGGACGTTTGTAATATGTTAAATCCTAGCATCCAATTTTCCAGACGTTCAGAAAAATTACTGTATTTAAAAATATGTATTAACTCGGAATATTTATATAAATGATATAGAAACGTTCAGAATGACATTTTCTATTATAAAAACGTTGATATGTTACGCTATGTTTTATTGTACTACAACAACTTAGTTAATTCATTGTCTTTGTGTTGCGTCATTAACTGTGTTGACTTTGGTCAGCTTTATTTGTTTGTGTTTCATTTCAGCTTGTTGTTGAGAGGTTATTCATTTTTTGTGAGTGATATGATTGTTTTTGTGTGGTGAAAGGAATTATAATGAAACGCTTTAGGTTACCAATTAGTGATAATACAATGGTGAGACTGACAAATCAGACGATTTGTTTGAAGATAGTGGTAGTTCTTCCGATATCATGGACAATTCAGATGTTGATCCTCATTGGAATCCAGATCAGCCTAGACAACGCCCAAGTAGGCAAGATATGCCAATCCCTAACTCTAATTCAAGTGACTCAGATAATGATGTACAGTGGTCCAGTGTAAATAAAGTTAATGATCCAGGGTGTATCCCTAACTTTAGTTTTCAGGAAATACCTGGAGTCAAACATTGCTCACCTTGCAACTCAAATGCAATTTCATATTTCAAACTCTTTTTTACCTTATCATAGCTTCAAAGAATTATCAAGTACACTAACCTATATGCTAAAAATATATTATTTGCCAAAATCCAACACAAACCAAACATTCCAAATTCAAAACCCTGAGTAAAAATTAGAGTTGATGAAATTCAGACCTTTATTACTGTTCTAATCAACATGGGTGTCACATGAAAACCAACTGTTGCTAGCTACTGGTGGACAAATCCAAATCCTAACCAAAGCACACCATGGTTTGGTAAACATTGTACGAGAAATGGGTTTCAGGATATCTTAAGTTATTTTCACTTGGTTGACACTTCAAATTTGCCCAAACCTAGAGAGCCTAATTATGACCCATGTTCAAGATTTCAACCCCTGATAGACCACATGAATAGTTTCAAGACACCATTTTACACCTGGTAAATATTTGTCTATTGACAAGAGTATTGTTCCCACAAAATCCCATAACTCTAGATGCAGTACATTCTGAGTAAGCACCACAGAGTGGGAGTGAAACTATGGATGATTTGCGATGCGCTTACACATTATTGTCTAAGTTTTTAGTTTATGAAGTAGCTAAAGACTCTGTGAAAATGGCCTAGGCTACACAGTTGTGATGAAGCTCTTAGAACTAGGAAACTACTTGAATAAAGGAATATCATATTTTTGTCGATAATGATAATTTTGTTACATCTATCAAACTTGCTAAAGACTTGTATGCCAAGAGCACTTTTATTACTGGGACTACCCGGTATAATAGAAAAGTTATTCCTGATGGACTAAAAACATCCTATGAGGTAGGAGAGAAAAAAAATACTACAGACAAAATAATATGCTAATGCAAGGTTATAGACAGAGTAAAAAAATCTGTCCTCTTGCTTTCCACCAATGTAAAGGCAGAATGTGAACGTAGGTCATAGAAGAGGGGTAACCACAAAAGTATAACAAAAACAAAACACAGATAACCCTGTAAGTAGACTTCAATACATATGAAATTGGTTGATGAATTATCAGTTGAATGGGCATATGTGAAAGAAGTAGGCCTAGGTACTACTCAAAATCAAGACAGTAATGCAAACAATGGTGGTACCAAAACATTTTTTGAATAATACCAGACAATAAAGAAAAGACTGCTGTTTTGCAGTGCAGAAAGTATAAAAAAGTGGAGGGGGAAAAGTGTACTTTTATGTGTGTTAACTGGAAATAAAGCTTGCACATTAAATGTTATCCATTTCACAGATGCTTGTAAATAAAAAATGTTTTTTATTTACTCGGATGGTAATTTTAAGTTTTCATTTTGTTAGAATTAGGGGTTTTTTTTTAAAATATGAAGTAGTTTATTTTATGCCTATTGACATTCAATTTGTATGGTTAGAAGTATAGTATGTTATGTGGAAGTGGAATATGATATGCCATATTGTTGTTATAACTAGTGAAAATAAACCCAAACTAGAGTTCTTTTTAAGCCAGAATGTTTTTATTTCTCAACATATCAGTGTGTAGTATGGATTTTTTGGTGATTGTTAAATGTGTGTAGTATGGATTTTTTGGTGATTGTTAAATGTTGCTTTGTCAAGTGTCATCAATTTTGATCAAATAATTTTTTATGCCCATCCACAACGCAACAAAATAAAATTATCAAAATATTTTTTACATATTATAAAAAGGTTATTGTAAATATATGCATGTTCTTTTATATTTTATTTTATAGTATATCTAATTTATTTAGGAAGCTAATAACACTCAAACTAATAAATTTGCTTTGCAAATAAATTTTGTATGGGTTTTATAGTAACACACGATAAAATTGACTAAACGAGCCTGAGATTTTTAGGTATGTCATTAGGATAAGGCTGCACAGTAGCAGTAAAAAAGCATTTCTCAGTTTTGTTCATATGAGTAAACTTTAATAATTGGTTTGTTTTAACAATTTTTTATGTATTTTGAAATTGTTTAGTATTATCGGCAATTAAGTTTTTAGTAGTAAATTGTTTGGCCAGATTGATAACTGAAGGACAAATAATGCTGTAATTAAAAAAATTAGGTATTATTGTTTTATACTGTGACAGATTGGCACTATAAAGCCCAAGAACGCCAAGGTGCCCTGAGGAGATGAGTTGCCAGTGAGTATGGTTGTTGGTGAACTCTGTGTATTTCTATTCTTGGTGTGAGACTGCCAAAAGAAATTTGGCAGTGAATTGCACCTTGAAAACTTCCCAAAATATTTTTGTTAAACGTAAAATATATTTTAAAACATCACACACAAAACCTAACTAGGCGATATTTTAATTATTATATTTTATTTTAGGAATACCAAATGAAGAAATAATGGTGATTATGAATTAACTTTCAACAAATCGGTATGACAATTGAAAAGCACTAAATATCCCACTTCAATAAAATAATATATCTTTAAATAGATAATAATAATTTTAATAAATAAAATTGATATTATACAACTAAGAATTCCATATTTTTTAAATTATATACAACTATTTTAGACAAATTGTACATTTGTATGAAATAATGTCAAATTAAAGTATAACCGTATAATATTTCTTCACAATATGTCTAGGCATGTTTCTATTTTGGTCATTTGTGTTTATTTATAAGCCAATATACAATAATGAACTAATGAGCCAGCTATCTGAGATTATTGGCAGACATGAATCACACATATTGACAAGGCGTCTATTTCTACATATCAACTCTCCAGAAGTTATATATAACATGCTAAGTGAACATAAAAGTGATAAAATGTGATCTACAAAGAGCAATGTTGGAAACCATAGATTTATGTAAGCTTTTTGTAATCATTACTATTCTTTAATTTACATGTTTAATATATTCATAATTTATAAATAATAAATATGATTTAATTTTTTATTCAAAATCTTATTAAAATATTTAATTACAGTGCCAAAGGTAACACACAATTCAAACATAGTTTTGTTACAGTAATAGCTTCCAGAAAGCTATCCATTGAAATGGTTAGATTCAACATTTTTATTACAGGACTGTATTCAGTGACATTGAAGGAGGAGCATGACTGCTGTGTCTGCATATACAATATTTGTCTAGCTGTATACAATACATGTAGTTAACACCCTAACTGGATTACAGCACTGTAGTGGACAGATTACCGTTATAATTATGTTGATGTTCCAAGATGAGTGACTATGAGAATGCTGTACTCAGTGACATGAAGGAGGAGCATGACTGCTGTGTCAGCATATACAATATTTGTCTAGCTGTATACAATACATGTAGTTAACACCCTAACTGGATTACAGGACTGTAGTGGACAGATTACCGTTATAATTATGTTGATGTTCCAAGATGAGTGACTATGAGAATGCTGTACTCAGTGACATGAAGGAGGAGCATGACTGCTGTGTCAGCATATACAATATTTGTCTAGCTGTATACAATACGTGTAGTTAACACCCTAACTGGATTACAGGACTGTAGTGGACAGTTTTACCGTTATAATTATGTTGATGTTCCAAGGATGAGTGACTATGAGAATGCTGTACTCAGTGACATGAAGGAGGAGCATGACTGCTGTGTCAGCATATACAATATTTGTCTAGCTATATACAATACATGTAGTTAACACCCTAACTGGATTACAGGACTGTAGTGGACAGTTTACCGTTATAATTATGTTGATGTTCCAGGATGAGTGACTATGAGAATGCTGTACTCAGTGACATGAAGGAGGAGCATGACTGCTGTGTCAGCATATACAATATTTGTCTAGCTGTATACAATACATGTAGTTAACACCCTAACTGGATTACAGGACTGTAGTGGACAGTTTACCGTTATAATTATGTTGATGTTCCTGGATGAGTGACTATGAGAATGCTGTACTCAGTGACATGAAGGAGGAGCATGACTGCTGTGTCAGCATATACAATATTTGTCTAGCTATATACAATACATGTAGTTAACACCCTAACTGGATTACAGGACTGTAGTGGACAGTTTATACCTAACTGTGATTCCAGGACTGATGAGTGACTATGTACTCAGTGACATTACTGCTGTGTAGCATATACAATATTTGTCTATGTTGACTGTAGTGGACAGTTTACCGTTATGTTGATGTTCCAGGATGAGTGACTATGAGAATGCTGTACTCAGTGACATGAAGGAGGAGCATGACTGCTGTGTCAGCATATACAATATTTGTCTAGCTATATACAATACATGTAGTTAACACCCTAACTGGATTACAGGACTGTAGTGGACAGTTTACCGTTATAATTATGTTGATTTTCCAGGATGAGTGACTATGAGAATGCTGTACTCAGTGACATGAAGGAGGAGCATGACTGCTGTGTCAGCATATACAATATATGTCTAGCTGTATACAATACATGTAGTTAACATCCTAACTGGATTACAGGACTGTAGTGGACAGTTTACCGTTATAATTATGTTGATGTTCCAAGATGAGTGACTATGAGAATGCTGTACTCAGTGACATGAAGGAGGAGCATGACTGCTGTGTCAGCATATACAATATTTGTCTAGCTGTATACAATACATGTAGTTAACACCCTAACTGGATTACAGGACTGTAGTGGACAGTTTACCGTTATAATTATGTTGATGTTCCATGGTGAGTGACTATGAGAATGCTGTACTCAGTGACATGAAGGAGGAGCATGACTGCTGTGTCAGCATATACAATATTTGTCTATCTATATACAATACATGTAGTTAACACCCTAACTGGATTACAGGACTGTAGAGGACAGTTTATCGTTATAATTATGTTGATTTTCCTGGATGAGTGACTATGAGAATGCTGTACTCAGTGACATGAAGGAGGAGCATGACTGCTGTGTCAGCATATACAATATTTGTCTAGCTATATACAATACATGTAGTTAACACCCTAACTGGATTACAGGACTGTAGTGGACTGTTTACCGTTATAATTATGTTGATGTTCCAAGATGAGTGACTCGGTGGCGTAACTAACGCCAATGCAACCAATGCGGTGCATTGGGGCGCAGGCCCTAGAAGGGCGCAAAAGTGTTTTTTTTTAATTGAAGCTAAATTTGTGGGTAACAAAACATTTGACCACCGAGTTGTATTCGTTATTCTAACAGTACAATAGTATGAACTTTTAATACACTATTTAAAAATATTCTCATGATGAGTATATTTGAAATGAAATATGATAACTAGTCCACTCAAGTCTAGGTTATCTGCGATGTTACTATGCCGGACTGATACGTTCAGTTTGAATGTTGGGACACTACTGAGCCGCGCGCTGTCCCCACAACTCAGTTTTACTCCGTAACTGCTGCGCATCTCAAGGTCATGCGGCATGTAGTAGGCCGCCGCCCCTCCCCTCTCGTGTGCCGGGTGCCTGGGCGAGTCCAAGTCTCGGCGGGGGAGGGGTGGCCGCTGCGCACTCACAGACTAGTCACCCTGTCCTGTCAGTCGGTCCTTGTTAGTACGATTGTGCGGTTCAGTAGTGTGAGTTTTATTACAAAACAATTTTGTCTGTGTATTTGTTATACAATTTAAATCAGTGGACCGTTTTTACCGTATAAATTTGTGCGTTTTTAATGGATTTCGTTATGATTGTTTGTGATTGAACGAAATGGACGGAAACAAAAGACCTAGTGGTGCCGAGTTCCGAAAAAGGAAAAAACAAGAAGAAGAAAAAGTGAAGAAACTACCAAAGATTGACACGTTTTTTAAAAAACGGGATTTTGCTGATACCTCTCAAAGTCAATCAGGTGACGATGGTGTTGGTGAGAATGAATGTGGGCTTGGGGGTAAAATATCCACGTCAGAAGATATCGTCGAATTGAATGTTCTTGCCGATAACCAAACTTCAGAAGTCCACCAAAATGTGAGTAAGTCTGCTGATTTAAATATTACATATACTGCTCCTTCTACATCAGCAACTGGCGGAAGTATTTCAGTACAAGAAAATACTGATGTCTTTGGTATAATCTGCAATGATGGTGGAGTAGAGAGTACAGACATAGCTCTTTTCTCAGAAGATATTAACAATGATGAATTGAAATCTCGGATTTTGAACTCCGAACCGTGTAGACCTCAAGGGCCATTCCCTAAAGACATTAAAACAAATAGATCCTTTTCGAAAGATTATTATTTTTCCGAAACGAAAACTGGTCAAAAAATTGAGCGCTTTTGGCTTTGTTACTCTCCGTCTTTAAATGGCGTGTATTGTGAACCATGTTGGCTGTTTGCTAACAGACTTGATAAAAACTTTAACAATGCATGGTCTACTGGGAAAATTAATGATTGGAGAAATCTGTCAACAAAAATTAAAGACCACGAATTGAGTAAGTGCCATATTAATGCATGTATCGCATATGGAATAAGAAAAAATAATAGAGATATCAAAACTCTTTTCTATGACAAAGAAGATAAACTGGTTGAAGTAATAAAGAGAATTTTGGATGTTATCATAACAATGTCAACCTGTAATCTAGCTCTTAGAGGTCATCGATCTGAGAGCATAAAAAATGTTAAGAGTGAGTCAGGAAATTTTCTGAATATTATTGATCTCCTTTCTAGATACGACCCTATTTTAAAGAATCACCTGGAAAACGAAGATAGTAGGGTAAAATACTTAAGCCCTTCAATTCAAAACGAGCTTATTCATTTGACATCTCATCAGATTTTGAGTGAAATATTGACTGATGTTCAACAGTCTCCATTTTTTTCTCTCATTTTAGATACTACACAAGACATTTCGAAAATTGATCAGTTATCAATAATCTTAAGATATGTTTTATACAAACCAGACCTAAATCAGCTTGAGATAATGGAATCCTTTTTAGGCTTTGTGCAAGTACTAGACCAGTCAGCCGAAGGACTAGAGGATCTTGTAGTTAAATTTATAGAAGAAAAGAAAATATCTTTTGATAAGTGCCGAGGTCAAGGATATGATGGCGCTTCTGTCATGAATGGAATTTACACAGGACTGCAGACCAGAATAAAATCAAAGTCTCCTAACGCTGAGTATGTCCATTGTGCTAGTCACAATTTAAATTTAGTTTTAAACGACAGTGTGAAATCGATTTCAGAGATTTCATCATTCTATGATACAATAAACAGTATTTATGTATTTTTCGGCCAAAGCCTACCAAGATGGCAATGTTTAAAAGAGTTGACCGACTCCTGTGTTATCAAGTTAACCTTGAAAAAACTCTGTCCTACTAGGTGGTCGTCAAGGTACGACGCTTTACTATCAATCAATGTAAATTTTGTCGCTGTGCTGAAGTGTCTATCGAAAATAATTTTAACTTCAAGCAAGAACAATGAAGTCGCAGAAGCAACTGGTCTTATAAAGGAAATGTCTTCTTTTGAGTTTGTTTTGATGTTAGTGTTTCAAAGTCGAATTTTAGAAAGAATCCAGATCACGTCGAAAACCCTACAGAGGTCCGACGTTAATCTAGACGATGCAAAGAATCTCCTTCAGAAGTGTTTAAATACTGTGAGCCAACTGCGAGGAGAATTCGACGATGTCCTAGATCAAGCCAGGAGGTTAGCTGCTAAGTGGAATATTGATTCGTCAATGACCTCCAAACGTAAAAGAAAAGTAAAGACTTTTTTTGACGAACTTTCTAGTGACTATGAGTTTAGTGATCCTGTGCATTGCTTTAAAGTTAGGGTATTTGTGAGAGCTGTTGATATTTTAATTTCACAGTTAAATGAAAGGTTTAAATCTATGTTATGTATAACTGACACGTTCAGTTTTTTAAACCCAGATAATTTGTTACGGTTTTCTGACGAACAACTCGTACAGTCAGCCTCTGACTTTTGTAAAAAATATGAATCTGATGTGACTCATGCTTTAGTTAACGAAGTCATTTGCTTTAGAAATATAGTCAAAGACGACATCAGAAGTAATAAAATAAGCAAAATCAGCCAGCTGGCTGATTATCTATTGATTGAAAATAAGTTTATTTCATCAAGTGTGCCAAACGTATGTACTGCATTCATAATGTTTCTTACATTACCCGTGACTGTGGCAAGTAGTGAAAGGTCTTTTTCCAAACTAAAAATAATTAAGAACTACTTAAGAAATTCTATGTCCAATACTAGACTGTGTGACCTTAGTGTAATTAGTATTGAACATGAGAGAGCTCGGTCTTTAGATGTAAAAAGGTTAGCTAGACGGTTCCTAGAAACAAAGAGCCGTAGGGGCTTTGTCAGGGAGTGGGAGTAGGAATTAAAACCCTCAATTAAAATGTCTATGTTTCATGTTTAGCATAAAATTAACATTAAGATAATGTTGGAGCTTCTTACATCATTTATATGTCACTGAATAAATGTAAAATAAATGTAAAAAGTAAAAAGAAGTAGTCTTATTTTATCGTCCTAAAAAGTACAATAATTAATTGAAAGTATGTAATGTGATCCTAGTCTTGTAGTTAGCCCTAATTGAAATGTTTGTACATAATCTTTGACAATCAAAACATGTAAATGTAAACAAAAGATTCATCATTGGTGTTAACATTTACCAGGTGTTTTGCCAAATTTAACATTAGTGTTTACGTTTACCAATTACCAGGTGATTGAATGATTGATTTAAATTTTACTAAGTTTGAAACTAATATGACCAAGAAATACAAACAGTAAAAAGTCATAACATCATAAGTTTTAATAATCCATTGATTATAAAACATTAAAAAATTAGAAATACCGTCATTTTTGACAGGATGATAACCTAAATAACCTAGTATATCATATATCTTTCTCTAATTGGATAGAGATTGTACAATGCCGTATGTAGCGAAGCAGTATCCAGGAAGACTTGCATTGGGGCGCAATCAAACTAGTTACGCCACTGGAGTGACTATGAGAATGCTGTACTCAGTGACATGAAGGAGGAGCATGACTGCTGTGTCAGCATATACAATATTTGTCTAGCTATATACAATACATGTAGTTAACACCCTAACTGGATTACAGGACTATAGTGGACAGTTTACCGTTATAATTATGTTGATTTTCCAGGATGAGTGACTATGAGAATGCTGTACTCAGTGACATGAAGGAGGAGCATGACTGCTGTGTCAGCATATACAATATTTGTCTAGCTATATACAATACATGTAGTTAACACCCTAACTGGATTACAGGACTGTAGTGGACAGTTTACCGTTATAATTATGTTGATTTTCCAGGATGAGTGACTATGAGAATGCCGTACTCAGTGACATGAAGGAGGAGCAAGACTGCTGTGTCAGCATATACAATATTTGTCTAGCTGTATACAATACATGTAGTTAACACCCTAACTGGATTACAGGACTGTAGTGGACAGTTTACCGTTATAATTATGTTGATGTTCCAAGATGAGTGACTATGAGAATGCTATACTCAGTGACATGAAGGAGGAGCATGACTGCTGTGTCAGCATATACAATATTTGTCTAGCTGTATACAATACATGTAGTTAACACCCTAACTGGATTACAGGACTGTAGTGGACAGTTTACCGTTATAATTATGTTGATGTTCCATGGTGAGTGACTATGAGAATGCTGTACTCAGTGACATGAAGGAGGAGCATGACTGCTGTGTCAGCATATACAATATTTGTCTATCTATATGCAATACATGTAGTTAACACCCTAACTGGATTACAGGACTGTAGAGGACAGTTTATCGTTATAATTATGTTGATTTTCCTGGATGAGTGACTATGAGAATGCTGTACTCAGTGACATGAAGGAGGAGCATGACTGCTGTGTCAGCATATACAATATTTGTCTAGCTATATACAATGCATGTAGTTAATACCCTAACTGGATTACAGGACTGTAGTGGACTGTTTACCGTTATAATTATGTTGATGTTCCAAGATGAGTGACTATGAGAATGCTGTACTCAGTGACATGAAGGAGGAACATGACTGCTGTGTCAGCATATACAATATTTGTCTAGCTATATACAATACATGTAGTTAACACCCTAACTGGATTACAGGACTGTAGTGGACAGTTTACCGTTATAATTATGTTGATTTTCCAGGATGAGTGACTATGAGAATGCTGTACTCAGTGACATGAAGGAGGAGCATGACTGCTGTGTCAGCATATACAATATTTGTCTAGCTATATACAATACATGTAGTTAACACCCTAACTGGATTACAGGACTGTAGTGGACAGTTTACCGTTATAATTATGTTGATTTTCCAGGATGAGTGACTATGAGAATGCCGTACTCAGTGACATGAAGGAGGAGCAAGACTGCTGTGTCTGCATATACAATATTTGTCTAGCTGTATACAATACATGTAGTTAATACCCTAACTGGATTACAGGACTGTAGTGGACAGTTTACCGTTATAATTATGTTGATGTTCCATGGTGAGTGACTATGAGAATGCTGTACTCAGTGACATGAAGGAGGAGCATGACTGCTGTGTCAGCATATACAATATTTGTCTATCTATATGCAATACATGTAGTTAACACCCTAACTGGATTACAGGACTGTAGAGGACAGTTTATCGTTATAATTATGTTGATTTTCCTGGATGAGTGACTATGAGAATGCTGTACTCAGTGACATGAAGGAGGAGCATGACTGCTGTGTCAGCATATACAATATTTGTCTAGCTATATACAATACATGTAGTTAACACCCTAACTGGATTACAGGACTGTAGTGGACTGTTTACCGTTATAATTATGTTGATGTTCCAAGATGAGTGACTATGAGAATGCTGTACTCAGTGACATGAAGGAGGAGCATGACTGCTGTGTCAGCATATACAATATTTGTCTAGCTATATACAATACATGTAGTTAACACCCTAACTGGATTACAGGACTGTAGTGGACAGTTTACCGTTATAATTATGTTGATTTTCCAGGATGAGTGACTATGAAGATGCCATTGAGAGCCTGGACGACGTGGCCGGTGCAGTAGCTAATGGCACAAGGTTGAGGCACCGGCCCTCCACACTAAACTGGGATCTAGACCAGATCTCCCTCAGCTCTGAGGTTCCCGGTCTGCATGAGGTCAAGGTACAGTGCGAGTTCTTTTTGTATAACTGGAGAACTGTAGGATATCAGAGGCCTCTCCCAGAACATTGACAGCAGGGAGACTTTGTACATGAGAGTAAACATGTAATAATTGTAGCTGAAATGCTTTAAATTTTTGCACATAAATTCATGTAGCTCTAAAATTAGGGCAAGAAAGGCTAACACTTTCTATGATGATTCTGTATAACGACTGCAATGATAAGAACTAAATCCAGATAGTTGAAACTAGCCACATGTGGTCAGTTTTATAGATCTAATCATGATTATAATGTTGGCTGTGGTATTATAACCTTTAAATAGTCTTCATTTAGTTTTGTTCTAAATGTATTATGTTGCTTTGATTGTAGAGCATATACTAAAATATGTAACAATACATTACAGGGGAAGAGTGTTTTTAGAAAATCCCTCATAAACAGAATCATACTCTTAAATAATTTAGATTTTAAATGGGCTTTGCATAGAAATGTTTCTTAATTCCATGTGGTTAATGTTATTGCCAGGATCTGCTAGAGTCGGATGTGTCAAGTGCCCTGTCTGAGGATGAGCTGGCCGGGGGCTGTCCGTTACCCAGCACGCCTGTCGACCCCAGACTCCTTGAAACTGAGGTTTGTTCATATTCTGTAGTGTTGAGAGTTAGTTTTTGATTTTCAGGATCGCAATGACGCAATGGACTGTTATGTGTCCAACAGGTATAACAAAAAATTATTAAAACAACATTTTGAGTCAGTAGTCAAAGATTAAGCTGTGATAAATAGGAAAGGGATCTAGGAAACAAGAGTGTGGAGATATGTAGTGAAAGAGATTTCCTTCTGACACAATACTGTCAGAAAGATACTAAAAATGTTACGCTGTAAAAGAACAGCCATTACAACTGGAAATAAGAACATATAAAATTACTAGCAGTTACCCGCGCCTTCACATGTAATTTCGTAGATTTTGCAGTATAAGCACTTCTGGTTTGAGTGAATTATATTTCTGATGCCAATGTTGAGTTTGCCTTGTTGCCACGATCAAGAAAATTTGTCAAAAAGTTATTAATAATAATATTTATTATATATTAATATTTATTACATATTAATATTTATTATATATTTATATTAATGGATATTCATTGTCTTTTACATTTAATACTTAATAATTGGTAAAAAAGTAGTGCTAAAAGTAGATTAACACATTCACTGCATATGACAAAATTACCAGTGACAGAAATTGCGGGAAATTTTTGTTTGTTTTTTACTTACCCAAAATGGAGTCAGGATAGCCGAAAGGGTTGTCCAAGGTATCCCGGAAGCTTCGTTGGCCGGAACGGGTGACGTCATGTCCGTGCCGAGTCTGCTCGTCATCCGCACCAGGTGCCGGTCCCCGTGTTGTATGTGCTTGCAGCGCACTAGGTTTCGGCACAAACACTTGCGAATTACACGTATATAGTACATGAATGACACGTAGATAGTACATCACTTACACGTATATATTACATATTAGTTTGAAAAATATACAACATCAAAAACAGTTAACACTCCCCCCTCCCCGAGTAAAAATTAGAAAAAACTATATACATCCCCACCCACCACCAAAGACTAAAAACTACTTATTTGTCCTTGTGATACTTATCAAAGCAACTGAGTTCACACAGACCTGGTTCGTCAGGGCACACTGCCATATTTGTGGCGCTTGCCCTTTACGTACTGGCGGAAGACTAGTCTGCCACACCACAGTACCATCTCTTCGTCGATTGTCAGGTCACGGTCGGGATAATAGATATGTCGCATCTTATTATTGAAATAATCAACAATATTTTGAATTTTAAAAGACTGGTCGTTAGCAGGTTCGGGGTGATCAGGGGTATCAACTCTTGAATAATGCAGACCTCTCAAAATGCCAAGAAATCGATCTCGAGACATGTACTCCTTGTACATAGTAAAGTTCAACAACCAATGAGTTTTCCAATAGTCGTTCAATCGATTCATTCTGACGTTGCCAGTCAACAGTAGAAGACCTAAGAATGTTTTTAGTTCGGCCATCACTAAGTCCTTCCATTTGGTTATGCGAGATGTGGGAGTAGTGGTGGGGCCACAAAATAGTTCCAGGGCATACAGGTTGCTTTGTTTAATGATATTCTCTAAAAACACGGTGTCAAGAAGGAGATTGAACCAGTCAATTGGTTTATTGTCACCTGGAATGAGAACGAACAAGCCAGGTTGACCAGTGAACGGCAGGTCACGTAAACCAGCTATGTCGTTGGCCATGTCGGCCCACTTGGGGTGGGGGACGCCACCGTCACCGTCCCTAGAACTGTTCGAACTCGACTCATTGTCTTCATCAGATGAAAAATTATCGTTAATAACATTATTATCTTCCTCCATTATAATACACACTTACACAGTCAACAGACACTATAATGCACTCACACAATATCGCAAAGCATACACAACAAAAGAAAATGGCGAACTGGCGACGAATCTCACCAACTGACTCACTGAAACAGGCACACCTCGCTATGAGTGTTACAGCCTTCCCAAGCAACTGCTCAGCTCACACTGAGGCAATATGAAAGCAGCTATTGTATGCCGAGTTTGCCTGTCCACCGCCCGGCGTACCATTTTCGCATGACGAGAATGCTCGTCACTTGCAATGAATGTGTTAACTATGACACTACGCTTTTATTTCTTTATAAACTACAAAATATTGATAATACTTTAGAACATTTAGAGCTGGAATTAGTACATTAGTTGAAAAGCACAGTCCATGTGCTCATTGACCGTAGTTCTTGCCAGCTGCTTCAAAGGGAGTCTGGTGGCAAATTCTGACCATCTTATGTTTTGGGGCATTTTGTAAGAAACATGAGTACTTACCTAATCGCTGAAATCGAAAACAGCGTTAAAAATATTTGTACTCATTATAAATGAAAACTATGTAAAATTTCAGCGCAATCGGTTGAATAGTTTGTACGTGAAAGCAAAATAAACAAACAAAGGCACTTTCACATTTATAATTAATAATATTTTAGGATTAGGATTTGTATGTACAGTTTAGAGTAGTTGTAACAAAAATATAATCTGTTGTGACACTTAATATGTAAGATATGACAATAAACCAAGTTAATTTTACAAACACACAATAATTCTAATAAAAACTTACTTCATGATGATCACTACTGCTCATATTTATAAACTGAATTATGGACAATTTTTAATACTCAGTAGGCTGAGGTGTCCTGTGAACCACAACACAATTATCAAAAGATTCATCCTACACATACATGTACTGTATTGTAAAGTGATCTAACACAAACTTAAAGTTCAAGCAGAAATGTATATTAAAGATAAATATACATCATAACTTAATGCATTCAGTAGTATTTGGCTATTTAATATACATAGCTGTGGCGCTTTGAAAACTTTTATCTTTTATCTTCTAAATTTAATTTGTAACTGCTTAAATTTGTAAATCCAAACCATTCTTGAAATCCACCTTGAAGACACACAAAAAATTTCATTAAAATCGGTCAAGCCGTTTAGCGGGAGTTCAATGACATACACATGCATACTCTGCGTATAAGTGCTGTACTGGTCCTTGTGGGATTAACCCATTGAGGTAGTAGTTGTTAAAGCCTCTGAAAGCCTTTTGGCAGCAATTAGTTTTGGTTTAAATGTAAGAGTTTTGATTTAATATAAAAACATTTTGTTGTTTTTAGTAGAAGAATTAAATTTGAAACATTGTTAAAAATAAATGTCATCTATATTATTACATTACATTTAAATTTAATAAGGTTATGCATATAAACAATATGTTTACAACAAATTAATCAAAATAAAAAATTATAACTTAACAATTTTCAAGTATGTATTTAGTTTATCGATAATGTTTTTGTAACACAGAGAACAATAATTAAGTAGGTACATGAAAATTATAACAAAAAGTCATCAAACTCTAAAAGTACACACATAGTACTATTTAAATGTTTCACTGTGTTTTGTCTTTTATAATTTTCTAAAAAAGGGTAATGAACACATTTTGCCAAGAACAAAGGTACATTGGCTCTTGGTATTGATCACATATCTATCATTATCACTCAAATTATATTCACATTCACTCTACAAATGTTATTATCTGCAGAATCAAGTTATTTTTCATGATCCATCATTATATCTGAGGTAAAGAAACTATCAGACAGTGGATTTTACAGCTGAGCTGCTGGTGATAAGTTAAACACATAATTAAAATCAGATTAGTTAGTTCTTATAATATCTAAAAAGGAATATCACAACGATAGATAACTAGTGGAAATATGGTGAACTAAATGAACAGGGTAATGTTAAATGCAGACCATGTAACTAGAGCATGACTCGGTATTTAGTCCTGGTTGAGCGGCAAGTGACCAGTACGTGTGTTTTACCCTAACGGTTTAAACAAAAAAATGTTAGAGCTGCTAATATACAGAATAAGACAAAAGTCTAGATAAATCCCTATAAAAATTGATTATTGCAAGAAATTATAATGGCATATGGTGTGAGGTGGAGGCACAAATTGTAGGATCTGTAGTGATGGCAGTGGCCATTTTGAAATCCACCATCTTGGATGTAAGTAGAATTTTTCAAATAGAAAGGGGATGATATTGCACATCATTATTGAACTGCCTCGTACTCAGGAATACAAATGTGAAATATGTTTTCAGGCATCCTTATTGTGTACGAATTATGACTAACTTGTATAGTATTAGTTTCAATTAAACATTTTTAGCTGAATATGGCTGAGAGGTCAAAATATCTTGAGATCTGAGTTGTGTTAGAAGTGTTTTGACATTGGATATATTGGAAAACTTAGAAGATGGTCATAACACTTACATTGTATAATTCCAAAAACTAATAATAACATTATTGGCTAAGCATTAGCGAAGCGTATCACTGCTTGAAATTTTTTTTCTGTCTGTCCGTCTGCTTATGACTTAATATTTTGTATGAATTTTTATGTACAAGGATAAATCAAATATAAATGGTAATGTTTCTTTTCTTTTTAGAATGCAAGTCCTAGCTAGATAATGTTGTGTGGAGTAGATGTTTGGTTTATGATGAGTGGGGGAACTGTTCTTGTTAGTGTTCAAGCTGGGCATTCCATCAGTACAGCCATAACCAAGCAAGAAATCCCTTCGTCTGTTGCACAACAGATTATCATACAGTTTTTAACCAATGAAGGCGTTAAACCGTCGGAAATTTAAACTTGTTTGCTGGCACAGTTTGGAGATAGTAAACTGTCTCAGTATTGTGTGTTTACATAGGTGAGAGAATTTTAAGGGTGGATGAGAACGGGTTAAAAATGAGTCATGATCGTAGCCCATGTGGGGAAGAAATTTCATCAGAAGTGCAAATCAGCTATTGAAGTGTTCAATCCAATCACTGATCAACTCAGTTTCAGAAAAACTTTTGTTGGACAATGGGTTCCAAGGTTGTTGACTAAAAATAAAAAAAATATCAGGTCTGAGATCGCTAGGAAGCTTCTGGATAATCTCAGCAAGAAGGGGTGGTGTTTTTAAAGCGCGTTGTTACATTTGATGAGACGTGTGTACTCACTACACTCCCAAGTCAAAAATGGCAAGTAAGGAGTGGTGGAGAAATATGAAGGTTGCTCTGTGAAAGCCAAAATTGTCTCGGTGCTGCAAAAGTTCTTGTAAAGATTTTTTTGGACTCTAGGGGAATTTTATTGGTCAGTTTCAGTTGCTACAGTCAGTGAAAGCTGCCTATCAAAATAAAAAACAGACATGCACATCAAAGGTGTCATTCTCCTCCATGACAATGCCAGAGCTCACACCACAGCTTTGACAAGGGATACACTGAAAGAAATAGGCTGGAAGAGTACCCTCTTTATGCCCTGACTTGTCCCCCTATGACTATTTTTGGTTCGTACTATGAAGGAATCACTAGGAGGAAACAATTTGAGGGCAGTGAAAAAGTTGAGGAGCATGTGTGCAGTTGGCTTACAACTTGCCCTCAACCTTTTTATGACCAGGAGTAAAACTTCCAAATCGGTGGCAAAACTGTGTAGATCATGTAGGAGACTATATTGAAAAATGTTAAAACTATAAATAAATGTATAAGGTTATCAAATGAAGGCAAAATATTGCCATTTATATTTTATTTACCCTTGTATATGGGCAACACTGAGTTCGATGATGATGTATGTCACATCATAAAATGTTGGCTGCGCATTTGCTAGTATTTTTACATTATTCTTATGAGTAATCATGATGGCAATGAAAAAAATAGTAGAACCAATAAATTTGTTTTCAAACTAAGTAATCATATGACATTTTAACATGTGACTTATTAGCACTTGTAGCCTAAGTATCCACAACACTTACATCACGTTTTGTTTACTAGGTGTGTAGACTTTTATTATTTAAACACTACTAAAAAACTTAAATTAATGAATACAAATTTTAATCTATCATTTGGAAAGATATCTCAAGAAAGGTTTTATCTGTAACTTCATAGTCAAGAATGAGATAGGATGGTGCATGTCCAACCATGGAATTTGGATTGATATAAGCTATAGATATTAAAATTTGCACATGTTTTGGCATACTTCTACCTTGATTATAATAGAGACTCTCTTCTTTTGGCACAGAAAAACCTCTCTAGCTCCGCTGGAGCTACCCCAGAGAAGGGTACCATATGTAAGGTGGGAATGAAAGAGGGCAAAATAAGCCTTTAAAACCAAACCAGGAATAGTACAGGATGTCAGTATAATTCTTGATTCTTGAAATTATGGATAGAAAAATGAGCCAACCAAATCAAGGTAATTAAATAGTACATTTGAAAAGAAGATAATTATCAACCAAATTTCCCAGTTTAAAAACTGTGTCATTATATTTTGATAATTTATTTCATAGATTCAGATCAAATTGTCGTGAATCAGGATTTTCCCTTGTTATGGGGGGAAATGGGGTGGGGATATAGTTCAATGTGCTTTAATAGGATCATATCAACAACCTAGCAACCACTATTAACTCAGAGATTATTGAGTTTCAAGAAATTCAAATCTTTGTCATTTGGAACAATTTAGTCTGAGTTAAAAAAGTTAAAATAATCAGAGAGGATGAAATAGGATTAGTATTAAAATGCTGAATGCATCTTGTCAGTTTGGCATCACTGACAATTGTTATTCAATAGCTCTCAGTATTCTGCCCACACTTGGCACACTTTCTCACAAAGCAGTTGTATAATGTATGGTCAGCAGTTTGTTTGTACAACATTCTTTAAAGACTGTGTGAGCATTCTTATATACTTGATATAGTCTTCGACAGGACCAAATTTGCAACTGAACATCAAATTAAATATTCTTAAATAAATATGTAAATATTCATTATTTACAATTCATGGATAGTTGTAGAATTAATTGGTGTTAATGAAACTTGCTATAATTTATAAAACTATTAAATACTACAATAATTATAGTCAGTGTTAGTCTTGTTGTATTGTGACAATCATGAGTTATCTAAGCAAACTAGCATGCAAAATGATAAGTTCTTCCATAAACAGATCCGAATCCATGTGTCCAGTTACTTTTGGAGACATAACCAGACAAAATGAGGTTTAATGACTAGGAAAATGGTCCAAAAGAAATTAAACCTATATGAAAAGGAATATTAATCAACTTTTATGATTTTGGATTGCTAAATTAAACAAGGACAATGACATAAAAAATGTAATCTTCACAAAAAAGTTGTGGCATTTAATTCTATTTCTAAAAATTATGATGCTGTGGACAATTTTTTTTGCGTAACCTGTACATGTAAAAATGATAATGGCAAATTTTTCCTGTTTCTAAACCAATAGATTTTACTAACTTCAAATTCAAATTCAAATCTTTATTTGGCATTAGGCTATATTACAAGCAATAGACAATGTCATACTAATATTAAATATACTATGCAGTATACAAATTGTCATTACTACAATAATGATAAAAATCTTCAATAGAATATGGTGCAATCCTCAGCAAAAAACTTGTAATTATTGTTTTGAATACATTAATACTTAATTTTTTTTACATATTGAGGTAAACTATTATACAATTTAATTTGCATATATTTATGACTGTTTATCACTTTTTGGAGTCTGGTACTTGGTAAATTAAGATTATCACAGTTCCTAGTATAGTGGCTATGATACACATTGCGCTCAACAAAATCAGATCAATGTTTTTTAACATATAATAAATTACACAATATATACAAGCTAGGCACAGTTAAAATCTTAAAACTAATAAAATAGGGCTTAAAACTTTCTATCTGACTTATACAAGCCATAACTCGAATTATCCTTTTTTGGCATAAAAATACATCGTTAGCTCCAGGACTATTTCCCCATAGCAATATGCCATAGTTCTAGTGACAATTAAAAAATGCAAAATAGGCCATACACAAACAATCAGATTCAACATTATACTTAAGCTTAAAAAATAAGTATAACACTCTTGACAGTTTAGTAATTAGCTGCTCAGTATGATAATGCCAACTAAGTTTTGAGTCTAGATGAATACTGAGCAACTTGACATGCTGATTGATTAACTATTCATCTACTTTCCTTAGTGTAAAGATGATTTGTTCTGTCTTATCATCATTAAGACGTATTAACTCATTTGCTGAGAACCAGTCACCAGCCTTTTCCACTAATAGAGCAGATTCATGTTTCACATAATCCAGAGAGTAACCTTTAATCAGTGATGATGTATCATCTGCAAAGAGGACAGACTCATGGGGGAGGTTGGATGGAAGATCATTAATCATAATGACAAATAGGAGTGGCCCCAAAACAGACCCTTGGGGAACACCTCTAACTACTTCCCGCATACCAGACACCTGATCCCCCATTACAACCACCTGTTTTCTGTTCACAAGGTACGAACGTATAAGGTTTAATTCTTTGCCCATTACACCATACTTAGAGAGCTTTTTAAGCAGTATTTTGTGCGATATAATATCAAAAGCTTTTCTTAACCCTTTGCGGTCGGTCGTCGACTATAGGTCGACCGCGGCAGTTTCGCTGAACGCTCGCAGGTCGACAATAGGTCGACCGGATAATGTCACTGCTTGTTTGTCCATTTCTAACCTATTGCTGTTCGGTATTTGCGTTATTCGGTACTTTGGACTTCTATTTTGGTTACGTGAATGCTACGTCGATCTTTATTCACGATATAGGAGGCATTGGAAGTGAAAATAGAAGACCAATACAACTGACGTCTGCACTTGCGCCGTGTTTACAAATATGGCTGGTCCAAGTACAAGTTTTACTGACGATGACGAAATATTAGATGAATTAGATGATTGTGATAGTATTTTCAGTGAAATTAGTATCCAAAATGAAAAACAGATTATTAAAGAAGACCGTGATAGTGATTGTTAGTTGAATCATAGTGAAAATTCTTCTGAAAACATTATGGTAAATGACGGTAACCTAGTCGCCGGTAACCTAGACGACGAAAGTGATGTGTTTAGATTGGAAACTTTAGGTAATGGTGGGGAAGAATTTGATCAATTCGTGGATAATGTGATAGAAGTAGGACAAGGAGATGCAAATAATAGAGTTAGGCCTAGGCTACAAACTAGTAGACTAAGAGGAAGAGCTAGACATGTTACCCAAAGTAGGCCTAGGGCTGGACTAAGGCAAAATTATAATATATATAATGTATTATATATAATATTATATAATGAATAACATGAATCTGATGAGATCCTAGTGCCTTTTCACCTGTATTCATGTAATTTTGGTTTATTACATATGTATAAAAAAATAAAAATTATGTTTTTATATTTTTATACTTCTTTTTTATATTTTTTAAATGTTACTTAAAGTTATAAAAAAATACTATAAAATAATGTAAACATTCTTTTTAGGTTATTTACATTGATATATAAAGAGAAAAACATAAAAAAGTTGCAGAAAAAGGGATTTAAAACTTGCATTTGTGTATTGTCAAAGAACTGTAAACTAACAGAAATTAAATACGACCTGAGGACAGTCGAAGCAATTTTTATTGAGACCTCAAAGGGTTAAATCTAACAGAGTCAAAGCCAAGAAAGAATTTTTTTTCAAATGCCTTAAGAACTTCAAGTAACAACCTTTTCAACTGCATGAATGGTAGACTTACCAGCTAAAAAACCAAATTGTGCATTCAAAAGTAATTATTTTTTACAAAACAAGAATATAGTCGTCTTTTGATAAAGTGCTCAATAATTTTAGAAAAAATTGGTACCAGAGCAATTGGTCTAAAATTAGCAAGTTCATCTACATTCTTCTTCTTTTGAACTGGGATAACTTTAGTAACTTTTAAACTTTTAGGAAATATTCCTTGTTGTAAAATTGTATTTATTAGATACGTAACAGGAGATACAATTGCTGGCATTATACACTTTATCATCTTGTTTGAGAGACCATAGTAGTCCTGACTAATAGAACCTTTCAAGTTAGAAGTTATATGTAACACCTCTGCCTCTGACACTGGATCCCAGGCCTGTCTAGCATATGGATTAGATTTTGTTTCGTTGACATTATTCATATAGTCAATATGAGTATGCTTCACAGAACTGCCACTACCGCTTGGACCATCCTTTGCAATAGATCACCTACACTAACAAAGAAGTCATTAAATTTATCTGGTGAAATTGAAGAAGGTTGCTGTTTCTTTACACGAACTTCGTCTTTAATTACCTTCCAAGCAGTTTGACACTTTTTTGTTGCATTATTGATCAGGTTTTCATTATACTTATACTTAGCCATCTTGATAAGATTTCTATAAGTTGCCCTACAATTTAAATAACTATTTTTGTCTCTAGTATTCTAAAAATACTTATATCTAATGTACAAATTTATCATAGTATTCCTAACCCTATTTAGTTCAGGTTTAGACCATTTATTATTTGTTTTCTTGCTTCTACCATAAATTAAATTTACTTTTTTATTTTTTACAGGACAATAAATATTAAAATTAGTAACAACATCCATAAAATGATCAAAGGTAACACCAGCATCTTCAACCTCAAACAATCTGAGCCAGTTCAAATTATTTAAACTACTGACAAATTGATCAATATTGCCTTTTCTCATCAGCCTAAAGCGAATTCTTTTTGGGACATGCTCAGGCTGTCTTACAACTATGGCATCTGTATTTAACCAGATAAAATCATGGTCAGATACTTTAAAGCTGCCTATGTTGGACTGTAATCTAATATTAGTTGCCAGATTATCAAGGCAGTCAAACCCCCCCTAGGATTGTCAGTTTGTTACCCCTAGTAGGAGTAAAATTTGTTAAGTGGAGGTCAAAAGACTTAAGCAAGTTGTTAAGCATTCTACTCTCCTTTGAATCACTTAATGTACATACATTAAAATCAGACTCTAAAATTACTTTAACATGGTCAGAATTATCCAGAACTTAACTTAAAAAAATTTCAAGTACCTCTAAAAACATTGATAATTTAGAACTTGGTGTTCTGTACAGTGATATTAAAATTACTGGTTCTTTACTTTCTAATTTTATAGTAGCAACTTCAAAAACACCAGGTTTACAAAACTCATCAACATTTAATTCCGCAACACAAATGTCTTCCTTAACCAGCACGTTAGCGCCACCATAGTGTTGTTGTCGGCAGTAGGTAGCAGCCCACTTGTAGCCTTGAGGGATGTACAGGGGTACCTTGTGTGGAGATAGCCTGTGCTCATTGACAAGGGCAACATCAAAGTCATGTTCATGTAGAAGGAGAGTAAAGTCTTCAAGCTTGTTGCGAATAGATTGCAAGTTAATATGCACAACCTTAAACCCAGCATTAGGAACAGTTGGGTTAGGAACACAACTTCTATCCTATCACTCATGAAGAAGTCCGTCCATCTGTCTTTCTGTCTGCACAATATCTCAAAAATGAACTGACCTAGAGACTTGAAATTTTGCATGAAACTTAATTTGTATATTAGCAACAAAGAATTAATTGGTGGCTGAATTCATTCACTTCATGGGATTTGGCTAGGCGTTAGCAGATATTTTTGCATTGGTCTTATGGGTTTAACCACAATGGCAATGAGAAAATATGGATTTTGAGTTTAGCTCCAGTTCACCTTCCTTTTATTGCAGTATCTGGTATCTGTCGCTGTCTCAGACTTGACTTCAGGAATCTGAAGTCATCCGTCTGAAGACATCCAAAAAGATGGGCGACGAAGAAATTGAAAAAGAACTTAAACATCGTTTTAACATCAGAGACACCCTGATGTACAAAATACAATAATATAGAATAATCTAGGTGAAGAAACAGTCTCATCAGATACACAATTTTATTGTTACAGCACGATTTCAGATTCCAGGAGTCAAATATGAGACAGTATCAGATACCAGACGCTGTAATAACAGGAAGATGAACTGGAGCTAAACTCAATATTCAAATTGAATCAACCCTTCGTAATATAGCTTTGTTAAATGAGCAAAATAAATTCTGCAAAATAGCAGAATAAATAAATTTGTTGATAATCAAGCACATTCCTATAAGATTTTAACATGTGTAAATTATTCATACATTACAAGAAAAATAATAGAGTGGAAATTCCATCGTAAAAGTTGTTGACAAGATCTGATTGCAGCATCCCCTTGTGTTGTAGTACACTCCCTGCTTCACCGAACTTTTTACTATTCAAATATTGCTATGAAACCTAAGTTAATGAACAAAAATGTAAATCATATGGA
Organism: Homalodisca vitripennis; assembly: GCF_021130785.1. Classification (NCBI taxonomy): domain Eukaryota; kingdom Metazoa; phylum Arthropoda; class Insecta; order Hemiptera; family Cicadellidae; genus Homalodisca; species Homalodisca vitripennis. The sequence continues at coordinate 55,012,772 of NC_060207.1, forward strand.
TCATCAAGTTATCTTGTTAAAAATCATTTGCAAACTTTAAATTTTGTACGAAATTTTATTTTTACATTAACAATAATAAGTTCTATGATAGTGTAGTCTAACCACATAATTTGACTGATCTTCCATAAAGCGTATCCTTCAGTAGGTGCACACATCGAGAATGAAATGATCTATAAGAAATTTTACATGCAACCTTAGCAAAGCCAGTTAAGCGACACATGGTGTGCTTTACACCTACCTAGATATATTATTATTGTATTATAATGATTTCATTTGCATTTTTAGGTAGAAATATGTATTTATTTAACATTATTTATAATTTTGGGAGGGAATGACATGGACCAGAGTATACAGACTGATATTGTAGCTAAACAAGCAGAGGATTTTTGTACAAGGTGTCAAAGGTGTCTTTATTCATCTATAAACTTGTCTGATAGACTAAAATGTGTCTTCCAGGCGACAGTAGAGGTGCTAAAGGCCCAAATGGGAGGAGATGACATGGACCTGAGTACATTGGCTCATAATGCAGCTGAGCAGGCAGAAGAATTTGTGCGCAAAGTCTGGGAGGCATCCTGGTCCGTATGTCACTTCCGCAGTTTACCGAGGTGGCTACAGGACAACGACTACCTACACGCTGGCCACCGTCCTCCTCTCCCCTCCTTCTCTGCATGTTTTCCGCTCGATATTCCGCATTCACTCTGAAACTGGAAATATATGGACACACTTGCTCGGTTTGTACTCATGTATAATTAGTCTGTAATTCCTAGAAGATTTATTCTTATTGAAGTCTTTATAATGTTTTATATTGTAAGTAAAAACATAAACAGTAAGGTATACTTTGAGTTAATGTTTATCTTACTGTCAAAAGTATTGTAAGTTTTTTGAGATATAGAACATGTATTATTTTCCTCTCAACCGTATTGTAGCTCACTAATGCTCACACTGATGAGTGGGTCATACTCATTGAACTCTCGAAAGTCAAGTATCCAAACTGTCTTGATCAATCTTGGAATAAATTTAGGTCTTGTCGAGTATTTAGTCAGACAGCTATAATGTTCATACTAAAAGGATATATTCCTTAAGAACTTAGAAGCTACTACTAATGGCTTGTAGTATATTTAGGTTTAGAAACCAGATCACATTCCTGAGTGAACCTCTCATACTACGTGTCCTGTGATATTTTCATTATGCTGTGGTCCTCTTGGAAGAACAAGTAAAGCACAATTTGATAAATTGAAAGAGCTTAATTGTGAGGTTTATAATTTGCATTATTCTAAAAAGCTTTAGAAACCTTCAAGCCATATGAGAATGACATTTCCTCAACATAGCTCCATTGCAACGTGTTTGTAAATCCGGTCCCTGTTGCTGACAATGGAATTATTTAGAGTGAGCCAAAAGTCCCACTATACTGGATTATTTCCTCGGGAATAAAATTTAGAGAAAAAAGTTTAAAATTAAAATTTTATCGTTTGAAAAACTCTATCCATTTTGTAAAATGGGGTTTTTATTCTCATGGGGACCCAAGTTTTATTGGTTTTGGTATTTAAAATGGGGACCCATATTTTTTACCATGGATTTTTGTTCTATATAAAAAAACTGAAATTTTGTGTGTTTAATTCTGATTATTTCTAAAAACATAACATAGAAAAACTTAGAGTACAATAATTGTTTTTACAAGTACCAGCGTTTTGAAGAGTGAATAATCAAATGAAAAGTAGACTAAATGTGGAAGTGTAACTATTGTTTTATTTAGAATTTAGATTTACAGAAAAATGTGTTTCTGTAGAAAAAACAGACACTAAACAGTCTCACAGAGAAATATTGTATAATATTGAAGAATAAAAGTTTGTAAACATTATTTTTTACATTCTAAATCTTTATACTTATCAACAAAATAATTATATTCTATCTCTTGCTTTATAGTGAACTATGATGTCCTAACTTATAATTCCAGGAACATTCTGAATTAAATATTTAAAATTTAAAAATTAAAATTAAAATATTTATAAAGAGAATAAAAAGAACATATAACAATGTTACGTATAATCAAATTCTTGATGCTAGAGCTAAGTAATGTTAAGTTTTTTTTTAATGTTACAGGTTTAGTAAGGGATACTCACCCTTCCCACCATAGCAACATTGTGTGTAATATGTGTTTAAAATTTAACTGTTTCCAGACATCATTTAATTTTTCTGGCATTCAAATTCAGCAAATTACCTTTTTTTTGTATAATCTTGTATAATTTTGTTTCATGTATAGACATTATAGTTAAGGTGAGTCTATTTTATTATACTGAATTCAATCTTATAGAATTCAAAGATGCTATTCATTTTGCAGGATATTAAAACTTTTCAGGTATTATAAATTTTCTTCTGGTTGTTTTCTTGAAGTTTATCTACAGTTGAATTGTGTCAACGACTTCTTCAAGATTTCTACTCATTATGCAATTTGCTGTTATCGTCCATCGGTTTAAAAACACAAACCCGACACACATAAAAGTAAAATCAATCATTTGTACCCATATGGTGGGCACAAAATATTATTCCCAACTCACTCTCAATATGTCCAGTTGAAATTTGACCTATGATTTCACTGCTTTTCCTATCTTTACGATCATGTGGAATGTAGAATTTATGTTGTCATTGGTACAGTAGAGAGATCTCTCATGTTCTAACGTTGACAGCATTGTACTGATAATTGCTTAGTGTATTTTTATATCAGTTTAAAGCGTTTGATTGTGTAAATCATAACATTTTGTTAAATCAGTTAAACATGGATTCTGTGTTCAAAGCATCCCTTAAGAATTTTAAAGTCAAAATTAAGCACTAGAAAGATAACGGATTTAACAAATTTTGCCAAGAATCTATCCTTGAATAAATTCTTGTTATATGTAAATGCTATGATCGTTGTGTGGATAATGATAAATAATTAAGATATAGGTCAGGATAACTAACTACAATAGTGTTATAGTTAAAAAGTTAATCGTTGTGTTGTATTTTCTTAAACTTTAAATTTGTGAACAAATTTTAAAAAATCTAAATGTCAAACTTAGTGTGACATAGCTAAATCACTGTTTTGCTACTTAGGGGAACTCAACCCAAATTTATGTTGTCAGACTCATATTTCAATTTGTTCCTGACATTGTTTTTGTAGGTTCCTACATTTACATTTATTTCTTTATGGAGTTACTATTCAATAAATAATTCCCTTTGAAATTATTTTCAGTACATATTACATTTTTCTGTTGGAAAACATTATTATGTTAGCTAGTTATGTTTCTAAAAAAATGTGTTGATTGAGCTTTATGGGTGCTTTGTCCTGTGTATATATTATCTTCATCGGGACTGCAAGACAAATTCAACTATGGCACCAGAAATTTCATATGAAAAGGGCTACAAGTAAACCGAAGTAGACTTTCGACACCTATGTATTTGTATTTTCTTGATCAGGACAAGGAAAACCCAGCTATGGTGTCAGAAATACTGTATAATTAATTTGAACCAGAAATGCTCCTACATGTGCAAAGCATTAAATAAGAGCCAGGTTAAACTCTGATCCTCTTAACCATGAACACTGCAGTTATACATAGTTGATGTATACTTACATGATAAGTGTTTTAAGTGTTATAAAGACTGTGATTTAAAAAATTACGTTTGTAGCCGCGGATAACAGCTAGTATTACAATAAATTAACAGATTCAACTAATCAATAACCAGAATATAAGAATGTGTTAAGGACCTTGTTTTAAGCTGTTTCTAAAATGAAGTACTCAAATGACATCCTTTCAAGGAGATACTGCATTAATCCTACTCATTATCCAAGTAAAAGTGGTGGGGAGTTATCTTCGAGTATGACATCTAATTCACCAACTTTCTGGTTGTCTTGTTGTTTTGTCCATGTAGAACACTTTTGAAGGATAAGAAGGTTATGCCATTAGGTATTCTGCTATCTGGATCGTACATGTTTAGCAAAGCCTTGCAATAGCCTCCAGCGTTGTAGGTGACTTGATGTGTCCATGTGATGGGGTTGTCACAGTTCTAAGTCCAGATTTAGGTTTGATGTTTGTTTTTATTGGTCTCAATTGCTCTAATTGCCAATAATTGCTTTGTGTGCATTGTTACACTCAACAGTTAATCCATCCTCCAAATGAAATGATAAAGAAGTCTAATGGTCTAAGAAGTCTAATAAGGTAATGAAGTCAACAAATGAAATTATATAAGAAGTGTACTGTATGGAAATAATTTGCTGGATCTATTTGCATTTTAAATAATGTAATTGTTACAAGAGGTGGAACATCCTGATTGCCATTTTAGTGTTGTTTATTTATATACCAGCTTGATGTTCATGTTTTGTTTGTTCTTACCATTTTTCATCAATATTTTCTTCAACGTCCTATTGTTTTCTTTGTATGAAACAGCTCAAAATTCATTTTACGAGGTCTGTCCAAAAAGTATCCGACCGCCGACCAGTAGGTGGCCGCGGCGTAACTGACCGGCTCATACCGGTTATTTGAGGGGAGGGGCGAGCCTACTCCTTCCCATATTAGGCATTGAATACGATCCGGTCACTCAGTGAGTCACAGCGCTCTGTTCCGTACAGTACTGCCATGTGTGTGCGTCGCATTTCAATATGACTGAACGTGTTGAGGAGCGCATTTGCATTAAATTTTGCCAAAAACTTGGCCATTCAGCATCAGAGACGATTACTATGATACGGAAAGTTTATGGTGAGGTGTCTATGGGCGATACACAAATAAAAGATTGGTTTAAAAATGGCCGCCTATCAGTGGAGAGTAATGACCGATCTTGCAGGCCTTCAACGGCCATAAACACTGAAAATGTGAATGTGTTCATGCAGCAATTAATGAAAACCGTCGATTGACTGTCCGAGAGCTGGAAGAAGATTTAGGAATACCAATCGTCAGTTAGTAACATTTTACACAAAGATTTAAAAATGAACCGTGTTTCGGTAAAATTTGTTCCTTGGCTGCTGACAGAAGACCAAAAGAACTGTTGACTTGAAATCGCACAGGACAATCTGGATTTGATAAAAAGTGACCCAGGGCTATTTAATAAAGTTATTACTGGTGATGAGTCATGGGTTTATGGCTACGACCCTGAAACAAAGGCTCAATCTTCATAGTGGAAAACTCGTGAAGCGCAACGGCCGAAAAAAGCAAGACAAAGTCGAAGCAATGTCAAGACAATGCTGACAGTTTTTTTTACCAGGACGGCGTTGTTCATCACGAATATGCTCCAAGAGGCCAGACAGTGAATAAAGAGTATTATCTTGAGTTCCTAAGGCGGCTACGAGATGCAGTGCGAAGGAAACGACCTGAACTGTGGACAAGCCGTGACTGGATCCTGCACCACGACAATGCGCCAACTCATTCCTCAAATCTTATTGAGCGTTTTTGGTCAAACACGACAGCCTCCCTACAGTCCTGACATAGCTCCTTGTGACTTCTGGCTATTTCCGAAATTAAAAATTCCTTTGAAAGGAAAAAGATTTGACGATGTTGAACAAATAAAACAAAATGCGATGGAGGACCTGTTAGCCATTCCGCAAAATGAATTTAAGGAGTGTTTCCGGAAGTGGGAGGAGCGTTAGAATAAGGTAGTGGCTTGTGGAGGGGAGTACTTTGAAGGGGACCAGATTGCTGTTGCTGCCGAGTAACGTCAGTTCATGTCAGACGTTAAGGTCGGATACTTTTTGGACACACCTCATACAATCCCTGTGCATTAGTCATTGCACTATTATTCATTATATACGAGTTAACTGTTTTAGTAAACCTGTTTGTGATGAACATCACTTTCACTGTCTGAAAAGTTTTCTAATGTTTGACGAACGACTTCACTCTCACTTTGTATACTTTACTCATTGCTAGATTATATATTACATAAATCATTCTATATAGACAACAAATTTGAAATTCAAATGAGAAGAAATTGTCTTTATCGAGATAATGAGTTATCAAAGCGATGTTTGAACCCCAAAAGGACAAACAGAAAACAATATCAGATGACAAACTATTGTTCTGTGTAATCACAGCAGCTGCCAAAAACTTCACACACTATCCAGAAATAAACTTTTATACTGAGTAAAAAAGATAAGCACTTGAAACTGACCCAAGTGTTGAGATGAAACTTAAATGCAATACAGTAAGGAACACATTTTACTCGTAGAAGCACCTGCTCAGGATATCCTGCTCAACTCTGAGTTAATCTCTATGAAGTTTGCGAGAATCCAAGCCTGCTGATCAGAACAGTTGATTTATTGTTGCTGAAATCAGAAACAAAAAGGCACAACTACAGTAGACTTAGGACTTAGGTTTGTGAAAAACAAAGCCACTTAGGGGTTCTTAGTAATAAGTTAAACATTATGAAGTAGTGAACAGAATAAAAAAAAGCTTGTACACACATAATGGAGTTTTAATTACTGACTGTGTATGTTGGGCAAGTTTTCACCAAGATGTAACTGGGATTATGAAACTATTATGCAAAATTGATTTATGCTGTTTTATAATATACAAACTTTATAGTAAGTTATAAAACTTATCTAATTGTTAGTAAGCTAAATTAAATTAAGAGAGAATGACAGAAACCTGTGCTTGTTTTAGGCTGTGTGGCATTTATTGGTGTGGCTATCTACTTTCTATCAAGGCCCTCTATAGAAGTGAACCTACAGGAAAAGCTTGTGTTTGCTGCATACTTCGCCGGAGCAATTGTTTGCCTCGGCTTCTCATTTGCTTTTCACACAGTCCACTGCCATTCGCAGAGTGTTGGCAAGCTGTTCAGCAAGTGAGTAATGTTCCTCATTAAAGTAATTTCATCATAGTCTGATGTGATTTTTTTATTTCAAAAACTTTGTCAAGCAGATTTTAAAGCTGCTGAATTACTTTTGTTACCAGCTAAAGAAGCTGGTTTAGGAAATACTGTACTACAATTCCATTCACACTACTAATATCATCTTACCAAAATAGGAATGTCAATGATGTAGATGCCTGAGATGTTTTCTTACTTTGAAACAAAAAAAGTTTTCATTAATAATTTTAAGAGCCGGCTTTAGTGAAATGAAAATGAGTCTTAAGTTTTAATACTCATAAAAACTATGTTAAACTTTAAAAAAACGTACACTCTTATTTTAGTTTGTTGAATTATGAGATGTGTTATTTTGAAAATATGACTAATACGTATCCTAACATTTTTTACTTTTTCATGTAAATGGTTTACTTTTTAAATATTTACACTATAAAGCTCAAAAAAGTTTCAGATTTTTTTCTCAACAACAAACTAACCTTTCAAGCCAGCTGTTTTTTACAGTGTATTGCATCCGTAGTATTGCCGTAGTAGTATTTTGCAATTTTTATTAAAATTTGTAGTTTGTAATGTAAAACATAGTAAGTTAGATATAAATACTTATATAATTCTTTTAGTGTATTATTATAAAATGACAGTCAAAAACAGAAGATCTTTATTATATTAAGATGTTTATAAATTTAACTATGATACTCAAGGCAACACAGGTTCTAAATAAAGCCTTTGTGAGATTGAATTAGTATTGTTTGTGTCTCAAGATTGGGTAATTTCTTAAAGGCCTCATACAAAGTTTACCAAAAATTGCTTCACGATAGGTAATATTTACACAATTGTGATTATTCTAAATAGTAATTCTGGAACCAAAATAAAAGAATTAGTGAGAATTTTATTGAAATTGTGATATAATGTAATAAATAAGGATTATTTTATCAAAACAAATCAAAAGGTAAATTAAATTTTGTTTTCTTTGTTAAGGGTACTCTGAATCGCATTTAATCATAATTTTAGCTATATTACACATTACACAATTATTTGTTTGAAGTTTATTTTTGACGATGGATGGATTGTGAAGGAAACAGGATTTTCCGTACATTTGCCTATTTGGGGGATCGAACTGCTCTCAACGAAATTGTCTAATCAATGTTTGAGTGTCACTAGTGGTATGGGGCTGAGCATTGTCATGGAGCAACACAATTCTGTTACTGAGAATTCCACTTCGTTTGTTTTGAATTTTCCGCCTTAGTTTTCTTAGGGTTTCACAATACCTTGCCGCATTAATGGTTTTACCTCTTGGGAGAAAAACAATCAGCAAAACACCTTTCCGATCCCAAAAGAACAGTGCACACAATTGCGTGTGTTGCCAATCCATTGCCTGCTATTCAGATTCCGGTGTGACATGACGGACCCAAGTTTCATCACCCATCATAATTTTGTTTAAAAAATCCTCACCATCAACACTGTACTGTGTGAAAAAAAAATCTAAGCACTTCCAAGTCTCTTGGTTTTGTGCATGTCAGCGAGCAATTTTGGAACCCATCGGGAACACAGCTTGCGATAACCTAAGCGGTCCGTAACAATTTTTTATAAAAGAGTGTGTGAAATTTGTTGGAAATCGTCAGATGCTGTTGTTATAGTAAAATGTCTTGATTTTTTTGTAAACTGCCCTTACGAGAATCATTGGTGACGAGAGGAGGCCGACCACTCCGATAAATTTCAGCGGGTTTCACATTCCTTGCCTTCAAATATCTTATTACAGAACGAATCGGTGGGATCACTAATTGTCTTAAACATTTAAAACATTCTGAGAAAACTAAAAACACAACATAGAACAACTAAAATAGTGTGAGTCGATAGCCAGTGAACAAGGTCGACTAGTGCAATGTGCGGAACACCGATTGCAGCGCTAAGACTGCAGTAGAATGAAATGGTACTTACTTTCTGAAAACGCCTCATAACTTGGTATTCTTAGGCTTGCCTCTCCCCCAAATAAATGAATTAAATACAGTTCAGATGAAAGTATTTGGTTTCTTTGTTGATTTTACTGAACCGACTTTGACCGCCGAAATCATTGTCTCATACCGAAATTTCGTTTACCGCAGACATCTAACCCGCAATGCTGGACTGCAGTCATGTAACATGTTCTACTCTATTTTCTATCCAATAATAGAATATATCCTGCTTTTATAAGACAGATTAGTGGCTAATAAATGCTATGACATTATATTTTTAATCATTAGATGAAGACTAGTTTTTCATCCCAACAGGTTGGATTATTGTGGTATTGCCTTACTGATCACTGGATCATTTGTGCCGTGGCTGTACTATGGTTTCTACTGCCACTTTCAGTCCAAGGTGATCTACCTGAGCGTAGTGATAACACTAGGGCTCAGCGCAATGATCGTCTCACTGTGGGACAGGTTCAGTGAGCCAGCCTTCAGGCCCATAAGAGCAGGTCAGTTCTATAACCTATTGTTATTTTCTTTGTTGTAATTTATACCATGACATTATTGAATATGCTTTGTCATACCATTATGGCAAAAATAATTAGATTTTTGGTTATCCCATGTGTTAATTGTTGTTGTTATATGTAATTGGTATTTCATAGTGTCCTAGTCCTATTTATAATTTTAATTGTACTTTGTAAATTGTGTTATATTGTCTTTACAATGTTTTATTAGAAGGAAATGTCTTTTTACCTAAATTTTATTATTTTTTGTATTCTAAGATTGAATAATTAATTACAATATGTTACTTTAATTCCATTCTACTTGTTACAAGACGCTTTGTAATTATTAGAAACATCATAAAATTTGGCATTTATATGTAGATTACCTATGTTACTTTCACATTTTACAATTATTTAAGTTTGATAGTATTTTTGTATCATTAATATTGGTAACTTGTTATAAATAAGTAAAACGTGATATATTTTTTATATTTTATCAACAACAATAACAAATCTGGCAGAATGAGTGGAAACTAAAACTGGAATTATTTTTAAAAGCTGTATTTCATTTTTTTAAATATAAAAACCTTATTTTCTTTCAAGTACTCTCCAAACGGTGCTTCCACTGTTCGAAATATTTTTTGTACGTATCTTCAGCAATGGCTAACAGGCCCTTGTTCACTTTTTTCTTGATGTTGTCTATTTTGTTGAATCTGAGTCCTTTCATATTCCTCTTCATGTGTTGAGTTAGGTCAGGTGTGTAAGGTGAGTGGGAAATAGAACCATGCCTTTTTTTGTCAAAAAATGGTTAACAGAGATGCAGGTGCATTGTCATGATGGAAAAATCAATCTCCAATCTGCCACAAATAATTTGACAAAAACTGCTGTGCAATCTTCTTAAAAGTTCCAAATAAAAAGCTTGATTAATGGTCTGGCCTGGAGGAATAAACTCTAAATGAAGTATCCCACTCACATAAAAAAGCAAAGAGCATTGTCTTGATGTTGACGACCTTTTTTTGCACTCATTTTCATTAATGACCTTCAACAGGAAATTGGGATTGGTTTCAAGTTGTACTTTCAAATCACAACATGTTTCATCTTTTTCATGTTTTCATGTTTCATCACATCTTTTTATTTTCAGTCAATACACAAGACATAAACTTGGCACAGACCCTTCTTATTCTAAAATCATCAGATAAAATACACTGAACCGAGCTCCAAGATAACCCAATAATCTATGATATTTATCAGTGGTCTGCCGATGGTCTGAAAGCACAATTTCTACAATTTTTAGAACATTTTGATCTGTTTAGGCAGTTAATGGACGTCCAGCACAAGGCTTATCATCAGTGGACATGTTACCATTTTTAAATCGAGAAAACCACTCATACACTTGAGTTTTTGCCATACTGGCATCTTTTTAAGCTGTGTTCAATATTAAAACAGTTTTAACGCATTTTACCGAGTAAGAAACAAAATTTCACAGCTGCACATTGTTCACTTGAACTTGCCATATTTTTATTTGTAAATTTGGTATAAAACTATATTAATTTACCAGCTAATTCTCAAAATTTGTATATTTTTAGAGTATTCCTTCTTTGTAGCGTTTTTCTACAAATAACCACCAGAAGGATGGTTATCTCCAAATTATAATAAATGCTTATATTCCATATGAAAAATATCATTTTCAGTCAGTTTTGATGTTTGATTGATTTATTAGATCATTAAACATTTACATGCAATAGATCAAGTCAAATATAAAACAATTAAATAAATACAGTACTATATATTATTATGTAATAAAAGAGTTTTAAATAAAATACTATTTACATCAGTATTGTAAAATTCATGCAGTTAATATAAGGGTCTGTTAAATAACCTATTTCTTAAATAGTGCTTTAAATCTGCCAAGTGGCAAATCATGTGACTTCCTAGAGAGTTTGTTAAATAAGGTCTGACACATAGGAAGACTTGAACCTAGTTAACCTAATATAATATAGTTCATGAATATAGTGGGAAAATGCAACCTTTCAACAAAGGTATACAACTAAAGATAATTTAGACCTACTTGATTATTTGCAGGAGTGTTCACTGTTTTCGGGCTGAGCGGAGTGGTGCCTGCAATTCACTATGCTATCAGTGAGGGCTGGGTAAACGCCATCAGTCATGCGTCCCTCGGTTGGCTCATCCTCATGGGGCTGTTGTACATTTTAGGGGCTGCACTATACGCTTGGCGAGTACCCGAACGTTTCTTCCCCGGCAGGTGTGATATTTGGGTAAGTGTGTGTAATGTTGGTAAGTCATTCCTGATCTTGTTATTTCCCAATTGGTGTTAAGAGGTCTGTGTACATTTCTTGCCATACCTTTCAATTTCAACAGATATTACGGGATTACTATAAACACTCCATGTATGGATTACTTATGGGGATTACTTTTGTATATACTAAAATAGAAATGATTGAGTTTTTGTCAAAGTCTATATTAACACTTTGAGTGCCACGGGTACTTTCCGAAGGCATATGCATAAAGTGCCACGCTGTTTTTAGCATATTTGTAAGCTTTTGGGAAAAAAGCTGTTGTAAAATAACTACCAAACAGATTTCCATAATTTTGTTGTTGTTTTTTTTCTTATTAAATGCAGAATATGATACATATCGTTACAAATAAAATTTGATTTAAAAAAATAAAAAATTTCAATATTTATAAAAAAAGTTTTTTACTTTTGTATAAAAAGTTAAGTTTCGACCTAATTTGTGTGTATACGGTATTTTTAAGATTTTTTTCTTTATACCATGATAAAGGCCATATGATTATAAATAAAACCCATGTGTAATATCTTAATATAAAATTTTAAAAACATGGCATTATATGTATTAACAAAATGCTGCCCGGTACCGACATTTTATAAACTGTACTCCATTTGTCAGAGTTTAGAAATTACTTAGTAATAATGATGTAGTTTTCCCAATAAATCTAATAAAACATTAATACAACACAAATAATTATGATTAGTAAATTTAGAAACTAATACTTGCTAACATATTTACATAAAAGTTTACATTTACTAAATAATAACCCTAATAATATTTACACTGAAAATTCACGTTTTTCGCTTGAACACAACTCAAATCATACATTACTTTTGTAAAAAAATACAGTAAAATACTATATAAGTTACTATTTTATTTTGTATTAACTCAAATGCTTGGTTATCGGCACATAAACAACAAGAAAGGCCGTTACGCAACACGGTACTCGTCTGCTACGTCGCGTGACTGTAAGACAGAATCATCGTACAGGTACTTATCACAATCACAGCCCACTATTTTTGGACGAGTTTTTCCTTATCAGAGATCAAAATAAACTTCATTATACTTCCTTCTTCCATAATGAATAGAAAAATACTCGATGAGTCATACTTCTTATCTCCAAATCGTCTCCAAATAGACACACGAATGACCTGACATTTCCGAATAATGAAACGTTGTTCTTATAGTTTTTGATTTAATTGATTGTCGTAATAACTTTTACATTCCAAAATAGGTTAAATAAAGTCAGTTGTTTTTAACAATGTAATTTATTTTGTCCCCCGATAAGGAAAACTCGTCCAAAAATAGTGGCTTCTTGATAAGTACCCAAACAACATAAGTTTCACAGATAAAATAGTAGAGAAACAACATAAAACTCGTATTTATTGATAGTTTGGAACCTATTGAATACAGCCGTCTGATTATTTGGCCCAAATAATCTTGTACTATATATAAAATACTATCGAAATACGAAACGTCAAAATTGGAGACGCTGGCACTTTATGCACTTTTCGTAGCGTCAAAATTAGCGACGCTGTGGCACTCAAAGGGTTAAAGAAATATACATCTCATAGTTAACAATACTGTATACAATAATTCTGAAAATTTTGTAGAAAAATTCTATTGATTTATTTTAATTTATTACAAGACTTCCCAGAATGCATTAAAAACATTGTAAGGCCGGCAATACACGTAGAGGTATACCGCAGAGGTTTGCCTGTCTTGTTTATCTATATGCAATGAAACTTCAGAGGGGAACAAACCTCCGGAATTGAGTCAGGTGAAATGGACAAGTCATATTATCTACTGCTGAGGTGACCAGGAGATTATCTACCAGTGGGTCAGTGGTATTGTCAGTTGTAACTAGACAAGCACAGAGAGGGGGTGCTTTATGTGGTTCCTCTGTTTTAATTGTTTTACACGTTAATGGTTTGCTTTTGATTTTTTTATGTGTTTTTGTTTCGCTTCAGTTTAGTCTATTTGTGTATGTTTATTCGTTTTAAGTATTAAACATGTCATTGCGGAAAGACAATATAGTTTTGAAAAACAATCTGAACCTTGTCTGTACTTCCTCTTTCCTCATATCTTATATAACAAATTGAGTGAGTGTACCAATTTCTTTTTAATAACCAATCTATACATTATGGAATTTTTCTTTTAATCTTAACACTAGTAGCTATCACCAATCGAAATTTCCACGTCTACTCGCTGCCTACAATCGCTGCCTGGCACAAAATTTATGGTATCCAAGCTTCCTTATAACAATTTCATTAAGTAAACTTCATGAAATTTGTGGGAAATGTTCCTATAGTTCAGTTATTGTGAGATGGCGATTTTCAGAAACTTTGTCATTGACTTTCAACATCAAATCCTCAGTTGCTAGGCTAGGCCGACTGTTACGACTATGGTCATGAACATTGGCCATTTTCCAAGTCAATACTGCATTCTCAAGTCTTACTCTGCATTCACTCATTATTACATTTCCATAAACTTCACACAGTTGGTGATAGATTTCAATTGGTTTGTTTTTTTGTTAACAAAAACCTTATCAATGAACGCACTTTACAAGTGGTGGAATTTTCAATCGCAGCACACATTTTAATTAATCACAGTAAGAAAAGTAAAAGAGATACAGACTGTGTGCGACTACAGCTGGATGTGTACTGAACGCCAGTGTGTTTTGACACCAAGATGGCGGCTGTATTCCGCCCACTGCTGCTCCATTCAAAAACATTTGTTACTTTCTGGATAGCCCTCATATTAAAAAAAAACTGAATTTGTTACTTGGCTGAATGTTAGTGAAGCGGGTTGACAAATTTTTATTCTGTCTATCAGCATAATATCTTGAGAACTAAGTGAGCATGGTGAAATTTTACATGTAATTTAATGTTTGCATAAGCAACATCATCACTCAGTGGCAGAATTTCTTTTCCGTCCGCAGGATGTATTTAGAATGTCATGGCTGTAGACTTGAAATTATACATGCAATTTCAGAGAAGTCTGTTTCGTGACACATGATCTAGCATACACCATGTTTTAGTAAGCCCAGTCTTTTCCCTCAAATTAATTTAAAATTGTAAGTTATAATCTTAAGATTATTTTATCTTTAAAAGAAAGAAATATTATTGACTGCAATGTTAACATTTGAGAGGTATGAAAGGTTGTAAGCTACTGTTGTTCATATGTTATAAAAGTCCTAGGAATATCATTATGTATGTTATGATTACAAAATACTGTTATGTTCTTTTACACTGTTGTCTCAAGTGGCGTTTGTTGACAGTTCCAGAGCCACCAAATCTTCCACGTGCTGGTGATAGCTGCGGCGTTTGTACACTTTCACGGCATCACAGAGATGGCCATGCATCGGATGTCGATTGGAGAGTGTCTCCCACAGAACCCCATCTCTCTCTGACACACGATCCGCTACATGTAGGCTAATTCACGTCACTTTAAATTACAAACAAAAATTCACCTGTTTTGTTCAATTTTTCCTGTATTAGCAAGTTTTAAAATCAATATAATGTATATTGTCAAATGTCACCAAGAAAATTGTCTCACTAGTCCTTTACACTGATTTAACATTACCACTAATATGCTTTAAAACTTTAAACACAAATATTTCTTTAAATGCAACAAATTGTTACAATCATTATTTCACAGTAGTAATGTCAGAACAGAGTTGTCACGTCTTGTAGTTCAGTAGTCTTTATGCACCAATTAATATTATATTATTTTTATTCAGTGCAAATTTTCTAAATTACATAATGGTCTACTCTATTTTTATTATTAAAAACAACGTATATCTCAAAATAATTCAATAAACTTTTGTATTAAGGATGTTTTAAATAAATTTGACTTTTTTTTATTTGGTATAACCTAACATTTCATTACATTAAATATTTCTTTCGTACAATATTTATTACTAATCTGTTTTTTGATTAGAGATTTGCAAAAATGTTATATATTTTTGTATTGAAGATTTAGTTAGGTTTTTAATTTCAGTCGTATATTTGGCAGTTTATTATACAATGAAATTGCAATACGGTACCGGCATAAATTTGTTTTGTGAAGAAGTAACCCTAGAAGTGGCAAAGCACTTAAAGTAGGTATAAAAGTACTTAAAGAAGAAATGCAAAATTGTAATTCTAGATAATAAAAGACGACATGTCATAAACAATATACATTTACCCTAATTACCAATAGTTACCTAAATTTATATGGCAAATCCTTATTGTATAAATTTTCTTACATATATTATTTACTTTTAAATATTATTCACTACACTTTCTTTCAAACTATACATTTTTATGTTATAGGTCGTATTTGAAAAGCAGTTCTTATTAAGTTGTTAAGCATTTTAGTTCTGTATTATTTTCCTGTTAATAAAGTATACTTTTTTGTACAAATTAAAATAAACAAGGAGAGCTGTTTGGACTGCTGTTAAGATTGCTAATTGTTAAAAAATAAAATGTCGTATTTATCCTTAAAACATGTGTGTTTATTATAAGCCACGGGTCACAGACAATGTGTACATATATTCATAAAGGTCAGATTGATTAAATGTAGTATTTTTATTTGAATTCAGTGATAAATATAAATAAAAAAAACAGTAATGTTTTATATCACTGTATTCATACACTCATAAACTTTCATTTTATATAAAAATCATAATTTACAAATGTTTCCAAATTGCTAAAAACCATGATGCAAAAATATGGTTAAAATTAACTGATAGTGACTTCTTAGAACAAATCTCTAAAAAAAGGATAGGGTGATTTGTATTTGTCCAATGACTTCCAATTCTTCATTACTAGATAATTAGAGCATTGGCCATGCAGCACCAACACATACCATCAACCAAGAACAACAGCATCACAAAACAAATTTTATTCTGCAGCCATAACGACACAGAATACAATGATACCAACTTTAAGCATCATAAGTGAAATACTTCACTCAAAAAAAACTTTATAACAGTGAACTATATGGAATTGACTACTAGAATGGTCGCAACGAGTAATAGTAATTTTCTTCCAAAGTTTATAATATTTTGTAAACTTCTAATAAATAAAAAAAAAGAGTTATGCTGTAATATCCAGCGTATCTTACTGTGTTTATTAGTATATAATAACGTATAGTTAGTCATGAATACCTAAGTTAAATATGTATTTTACAAAACCCTTGTTCCAACAGCTTGAAACAATCATTTTGCTACTAGGAGACTGTTTCCAAAAAGCTTGAAATGAGTCTTTTGCCACATCTAGGGTTAATTACTAGTAATTCTTAATAAACATTTTCAAGCACCAAAATTTATTTTGAGATTAAATTATTAATAATAAAAATAATTTACTACTATGCTTGAAATATTCTGAAAATATAATAAGTCATGTATTTATGTTGAAATTCTAACATTGTAAATCATTTGTACAAAAAAGCTGGAATTACAAATTAGTGGATTTTGTACAAAAGCTCAAAAATTATTAGAAAAGGTTAAAAAAAACTTTCAAGTAAAAGTGCTGAAACCATATATACTTTTTGTTAAGTACAAAGTTGTGCTTCTTTAGTGTATTTTGAATTTATATAAACCTTTCACACATACATAAGATAAAGGAAAGTTGTAAAAAATTCAACAAAACTCTTACAAGCACTATCAAACACTGTTTTTTTTTGTACATAAGAAACTATTAATAAAAATAATGTAATATTATTTCTTAAAAGATTATGAAAACAATTATATATTTATCAGATTTTGAGAGTAATAATATAGCAGTTTAATGAAAAGCTCACAACCGGCTGAAAAAAGCATGCCAGTACAGGAGCAGACAATGCCAGTTCAAGGTTAACTCCTTGGATACTGGCCGAAAATTATAGACTGACCAGGCAAAAAATATGGGTTCTTTTAAGGCGTGGTTTCTATAACATCTCTAACTGTCTAGTGCTTATGGCAACAATTGTAATTTATGTGTATTTTTTTAATAATATTCTCTTTCATTCAAAATCTGTGTAAAATGTATATATTTGATTTAATAATATTTTACTGTACAATCATAACATAAAAAGAGAACAATATTTTATTTTTACAGTGGACTTCAGTTACTGTTATTTTATCTACAATACTGCTATATGGCTGTGTAATTTTAATTACAGTCTGTTATGTAAAATTCTTTAGCATGTAATTTTTAGAATAATTCTATCTCCGTAGTCAAATAACATTTGTATTTAATATTTTGTTTTATTTAGTACCAAAACCACTATCTTTACAAAAATTTGTTTCTGGTTTGTATAAATACTAACTTATTAAACTCTCTGTGCCACAGTTAAAAGATATCAGTTAGTTCGGGAGGTTTTACATTAGTTTGGGCCGTGCTCACAGAGAGCCCCAGCACTATAGGGTTAATAAGTTTTTTTGTGTAATAGTTGAATTAATTTGCTGTTCTGTCTCTGAAAAGTTTTCTGGTTTTCGTTAATATCTCTGAAACTGAAAATGTTTATTTAAAAAGTTTAAACACATTTCAGTAAACAACTTAGCTAGTTATGAAATGGAAAGTCTCAGTTCTTACCACTTCTGAAAATAAATTATACTCTGCATAGTTATACAATTTTTATGATTTTAAAATAATACAAAGTGATATGCCAGACAGATAATTTGGAAACAGAAAAAAACAAAAGTGCACTTTTTTGTTTGTTTTGTTTTTCACGCATCAATTACCCAACTGATTTATACTAAAATTTTATATGGACATTCTTAGGGTCCCTGGTATGAATAGACCTATGCTTATTTTGAAAATCCCCACAGTCTATGCCCCACTGGTCTCTAAATTAGCGAAAAATCCCATCTTTGTCTCTAAATTAGCAAAATATAATTGAAAGAGCTTGTTAAAAGTAATCAAAAGTTCTGTGTAAAGACTGTTTGATGACAGCACAACCACATGTTTAATTATAAGTAGTGGTATAACAGACAAAGTTACCATCTACCTATTACTATGAATATAAAGACCCACCTTAATTGTCTTTTGAGAGAAGTAGGCTTCTCAGACCTGTGTAGTAAATTAAAATGGCCATAAATATACACTGATTTACATATTTTCTTGATAGTGGCAACAAGCTAAACTTAACATTAGTGTCGGAAAAATAATTCACTCGAACCAGAAGTGCTCATACACATACAAAGCCTACGAAAATAAGTGGGAAGCCGTATGTAACTGCTACTTAAATAATATAGTGCTTTCCTGTCAATGCCACGTTAAGTTTTGTACAAAGTACTCTGATCTATAGCAGTTAATTGAGCGTTATGATGATGGTGTAGAGTGCACTACCATTATTTTGGTACAGAGCCTTCTGGAAATAGTTTGTTGTTTGTCCGTCTGTTTGTGTGATAACTCTCATATACAGGTCCTAGAGACTTGAATCGTTACATGATTCCTCTTGGGTATAGGAAAATGTTATTAATTTTGTGGTCAAAAGGTCAAAGGGCTGCCTATCTGTCTGTGTGATAACTTTTTATAGTAAGGTCCTAAAGACTTGAAATTTGGTACATGGTTGGTGGTTCACATTAGGTTGTCAAGCCGATTGAATGATATATGAAAATAACTACAGGATAGTGCTAACTGTCCGTTCCTATCCACTCCATTCTGATACAAGTCGGTCGGTCACATTAGTATGTTAAGCACGTTGTCAAGCCGATTGAATGATGTATGAAAATAACTACAGGATAGTGCTAACTGTCCGTTCCTATCCACTCCATTCTGATACAAGTCGGTCGGTCACATTAATATGTCAAGCACGTTGTCAAGCCGATTGAATGATGTATGAAAATAACTACAGGATAGTGCTAACTGTCCGTTCCTATCCACTCCATTCTGATACAAGTCGGTCGGTCGGTCACATTAGTATGTTCAAGCACGTTGTCAAGCCGATTGAATGATGTATGAAAATAACTACAGGATAGTGCTAACTGTCCGTTCCTATCCACTCCATTCTGATACAAGTCGGTCGGTCACATTAGTATGTCAAGCACGTTGTCAAGCCGATTGAATGATGTATGAAAATAACTACAGGATAGTGCTAACTGTCCGTTCCTATCCACTCCATTCTGATACAAGTCGGTCTGTCACATTAGTATGTCAAGCACGTTGTCAAGCCGGTTGAAAAGCACACCGACTTCGTAGGAAATCCCTCACCTACATTGCACTACATCGCTTATTTTCAGGACCTTATTACAGAACTATTTTAATTTTATACCTGTCTTTTTTTAAGTTTGTTATCAGTTTATTTTAATATTAAAACATGTAATAACAATGTTCCAGTGAAGTTATTTATCAAAAGCTTTGTGACTCCTAAGTCTGTCAATGTTAAATAAATCATATAGCCCATATAAAACAATCCAGCTACAAACGTATTTTATAATAATTAAGTCTTAATTCTAAACATTCACTTTAACAAAAAACTTCATTGATATAATTAAATTCATAAAATTGCTAATGATTCTTACAATTTTAACAAATCAAAGGAAGTTCATAAAAGTAAGTATTGCCAAATACAGAGGTTTAAATATAAAGAAGTTTGTTATTTCTAAATATTTTTAAATTTTATTATTGTTATTAGTATTAATTCTGGTATTAGTTGATATTTCATTTTTGTAAACTAATTACACAATTCTTTATAACTATGCATAACTTTTGGAACCTACCTAATTTTTATTATAGTTCCTTACATTATATTACAATCTACATTATTAACATAAAATATTAAATACAAAATACTTATTACGTATTTTATTAGAACACATTAAAATTATTTTAAATTACATTCAAAATAACTATGTTAAAATTAAAACTAAAAGCTTAATTATTTTCTTATGTCTGTGTATTTATGTACATTATTTAACTTTTTGCAGACTGGAATTATATTGCCTTGATTTAAAAATATAAGAATTCACTTTAAAAATAAACTGTTCTTTTATTAGTGTATATTCAACTCTAAGACTGATTTTTTAGTGTACATGGATTTAATCAAAGATAACTCGTTGTGATCATGTATAAGATAATGACTTCTCAAATTTCCTCCGTGGGTTTGCTTCTCAGCAAAAAATAGTTGTTGTTTACAAGGCTATAATTTTTCATGGTAGTAATTGTAAAGGGCTTACCATATTTTCCCCCCATTAGTTCAATATTTAAATTTTATTAATAATTTTAAATTAGTAGTGGTATACAAGTGTATTACATTTACAGCAACTAAATTATTTGTGTAGTTAGCGCACGTTACTTAGTGAGTATTAGTTCCACTTTTCAAGTTTAGCCCATAGTTAAAGTCAGTTCTGTGAATTTATTATCATTACATACATCTCCATCGAAAGGAGCCCCTTTCTTGTAGATTATTAAGTGTTTAAAATGCTTAGCATCAATTTGGTCTTCATAATATTGTAAATTAATTTATATGCTTGGCTTCTTCACAGATATTGGGTTTAAAATTTAAAAAAATGTATTTTTAACAAAACTTGAATACCAAAATTGCAACACTTCACCTTTTATTAAAAGAATTTTTATTTCTTAACCTTTTTGAATACTATAATAGATTCATTTTTGTATTGCATTTTCTAGTGAAACATAAGTTATAAATAAAATGTTTTATACTCCTAATGCTGGACAGTTTTTATCTCTTGAAAAGTTTAATTTCATTATAATTGGTGTTAGAGTTTAGAAGATTCTATCCAAAATCATTGTTGTTTAATTATTAAATCAAAGTATAATGATTTCACTATTCTGTAATAAGCTTGCTTCATTTACAAACATCAATTTAATTCTTAAGTTGCATAAATGTTCCGTTAAAAAAATAATCTTTTTAATTGTATATCTCTGTCTCATGTTTTTGACCATTTAATATGGTAATAACAATAGAGATATCTAAGAGTTACTTTTTTAGCTTATATGAATCTACATGATTTTAGTTATAATACTAAAAATTTAATCAACTCTGATCACAACGCAATACAGAAAGAAAGAGTGCAGGGGCAAATGTTTGGGTGGTTAAAAAACACTAACACATTATTATGTGTATTATCTTAGTACTGTATTCAGTACTAAGATATCCATCACAGAACAAACAATCACAGCAGAAATATCAGTTTAGAAGTCCAATGAAATAAAATTAGCTAAAAACATATTTTATATAATGAAAGTGGTAACATTTTCGGAAAATTCTTAATTTTATCACATAATAAGCTCCTGACCTGTTATTTCATTTGAATTAACTGTGGATTAATTATGTTTTATCAGATTTTACATTAGGACTTGAGAAAAGGTTAAAAATTTGAACTTAGTATTTTGTATATTCCTTGTTGAAGTAAAATTAATTTAGCTTTAGTGCAAAACTCTTCTTATTGTAATATTTGTATATTTTTCTTGCTTATTGTCAGTTTTGTTGTGAAAAAGTATTTCTACAGATCATTAAAAAATATATACTCTTTTAGGACAGAATGAAATATCTATGTCCACTAAATCTGTGGATTAAAGACCAAGCATCTTGTCTCTTGTTTTTGTTTATTTTTGTGACAGTAAACTCTTAATAAACATGTCTTTAGCACATGAAATATTTATTACTAGTAGTTTGTTATAATAGGGTTTAATATAAACTGGTAATAATGTTTCACAACAAACAATGAAATAATGTTTATTACCCATTGTTTTGCCAGCTTACTAAGTGAGTTTAAAATATTATGAATAAAAATGTCTTTATTTTTTTAGCATTTCCGTATATATTGTTTTCCAGAATAACTTATGTCACATTCATGTATATTTTCAGAAAGAAGATCGCTTTTAAAAATACTAATCGCAATCAATTTTTAATAATCAATTATATATGTACTTTAAAGATTAAGCTTGATTATTAAAATAAAAATTAATAAAAGTAAAATACAAGTAGAGTGTAAATAATTGTCCCCTCATTTTCAGCATTTTTAATCTTCCAATAAAATTAAATGAGCCTCAAACACAATATCTGTAATTTAATAAGGTAAGGTATTTATAATTTAATTAGTACAAAATGTGTACAAATAATGGTGTCATAATATTAGACTAAATTTAAATATTAAATAAAACTTAAAACTTTTTTTATAAATTTATGTTTAACAAGCTGTAGGTTCAACTGTATATGAATGGTTGAAATGCAAAGTAAATCAACGCAACAATTTTCAGTTTGAGATTATTCAATACCTTTTGAAGAAAAAAGGATCTATGTAATAGTAAATAGGACCAACCAGCTATACTTTTTTATATATTTGAAAAACTGTTGGTTCAAAACAGATTATTCATTTCTTTTGTAATAAAGACTGGACCAACCCTATCAATTAAGTGTCAAAATGGAGTAACCCATATATAATATAAAATACAAAGTGGGCCAACTATACTACTTAAACGGACCAGTTGTCATTTATGAAAACAATTTTTTTTTTATTAATATGCAATTTTACAGTGAAAAACTGCAATAACATTTACAAGCAAACTTTATTTGCATATAAAGTTTCTAGCAAAATTTATGATTTTGTAACTTTATCCTTAAATATCTGAAAACTTGGATTTTGGGATTGGTCCACTTTCCATTTCGACCATTCATATTAAACATAACTTTACTATTGTTATTTCTGTTATGAGTCAAACATTAAAATTAATAAAATCAATATTGATATCAACAGTAAGTTAAAGAAATATGTTTAAAAGTATTATTTTACAATTGCTCTATCATTATAATACATTACCAATCAATAAAGACCAACATATTGTTAATATATATATAGTACTTACAATGTTTTCTCAAAATGGTTGTGAAAATTACCATAAACATTTTTAGAACCAGTGTTTTTTTGTTTGAAGTGAAAACTTCTTTAGGCGCGTTGAGCGTTTTGGTAGAGGGTAAAATCCTTGGTTCGCGTCACCGACATGCTAATGATACTAACCTGCATGAAAAAGTCAGTCTCGCTGTGTTTTTTAACCGTAGACTTGGCCGCGGACTACTAACCTGCATGAAAAAGTCAGTCTCGCTGTGTTTAAAACTGTCCCGGCGGAGTATGAAAACAGACTGCGAAAATCAGTGACCTTTACGGCTTCCTCTCGCGATTTAAAAGTGAAGCAAATGTCGTAAAATTCTGTAAGATGCGTCAAATTAAAGCTCTTAATATTGGCAATCTATTGGTTACATTTTTAAATATTAAAAAAATTTCGAAATAATTTTGATTATTGTTTACATTTTACATAGCGTTTACAATGACAAGAAAAAAGTAGTAAGCGAGGATTTTTTTTATTTTTTGGTCAGACAAAAATTTGTCAGCGAGAAAGTTGTGTGAAAATAGATGAATATTTTTTTTGTAATTTATCATTTTTTTATTGGAAGTTTAGTTTAGCCTGTAGTAGCGTATGAAGTGATGAGTGAACGTTTCTGCCGGAACTGTAGTTGGCGCATTGGCTCACTGATACCGTATTAACTCAATAAATTAGTTTATTGTGCAATAAAAATACCTTTACGAAAGAACCAAGTTAATTTAACTAATTTATTAGTTTTTAAAAATATTGTGGGTTTAATTGTTATTGCAATTATATACTTTATCCGTAGCAATAACTGTATTATTTACAACGGTGTTCAACACACTGTTGTTCACTCGGTGTTTACTCACTTGTATTCTATGTTTAAACTAACTATTAATATTGAGCAATTACAACAAGTATAATGATTGCATTGAACTTTTTTTCATTAAAATAATATTCTTTAATACTTACAGTACTTTTTTACAATGGAGCGGCGAGTTCCTCCACATCACTGGCGTCACTATCCTCTTCACTATCGCTGGTCTCAGAAATCACCGATGTTTATTATAAAACTTTCACTAATACATCGACTATTTCTGACTGTATTATGTGCGCGTTGGACGCTTTTTGGATAAGTATAATTTTGTGAGTCACGTCAACAATACGTTATAGTAGCAGTACATCTGTAATTGTAAATGTGACGCGTTTGTACATTAAGTATTAGAGTGTAGAATACATAAGTAAAGTTAAATTGACCACGTGGGAAGTTCAAAAGTGAGTATGAAACATATTAATATTTTTATACAGATAAATGAATAATGAAAACAACGAATATATTTTTAAACATTTTTAATATTTGTACGAATATTTGTATTTAAAATTTAGCATTGTTCATTTTAATTATGTTTTTAATATTTAACCTCTTCATCATGAAATGAGTATTATTACGGTATAAGATTTATCTTACTAGCGTGGTAAAATAGATTTCTAGTTATTTGATAATATTTTTTGGTGGATTTTAAAATTGGAAAATTAAAAACGCGTCACATTTACAATTACAGATGTACTGCTACTATAACGTATTGTTAATTACTCTCAACTTAATAGTTCCGTTTTCACTTCTATCGGTAGTCCCACGACTGCTACTGTTTTTTTTTTTTTTTTTTTTTTGCTGAATTGATGTAGATTGTAGAACATTATTTTTCAATGTATCACATCAAACAAAATTGTTTAAACATCTACTTAAGGTACCAAAATTAGCTTTTTATCGGTCCATTCCAGAAAATCAGGTGATTAGACAATAGTGTAAAGTTTGGGTTTTACCACCAGTCGCGCTGAACAGTTAAGTTCAAGAAAAGCAAATTAATTTTTATGTACATCAAATTCTCTCTATCAACTATTTTGTGATGTCTAAAACACAGATAATACTAAAACATGAGCTAAATCACGACTTGCCCATGGTAACATTAAATGGTAAACTCAGTAAAGTTTTAGGAAAAATTATACATGTGTTTGCAATGTGTGTTTAAATTTCCTTGGTGAGATTTTCCTCCCAGGACACACTTCACAAAATGCAATCACAAATTAATAAAGCCAATATTTAGTAATTATTGTTATATAATATAATTTTAATAGCATAAAACAATTAAGGATATTTTTACTAAGTGGAAAAATAGTATATTTAAGGATTTAAAATAACATTTTGGGATAGAATAACAATCCTCTTTGAACACTGATATATTTCATTAAATTTGTCTGCTCAGAGAAATTTGGTGCCCAAATAAGAAAAGAACCCATGTATTTCCTGCTAGTTTGATCTAGTTTCAATTCATAATTATTTATTATAACATTATTGTGTTATTTGTTTTTATAATATGGTATTACTTAATTGATAATTTATCATAAAATAAAGTGCATTTTTCTCTGTGAGAAAAAAACAAAGCCAGTTTAAAAAGTTTAATTTGAAAAAAGTTAAACAGAAATTTCAATAATTTCATTTTACAATTTTAGTAGACTATATGGGACTAATTTAATATGATAATAAATTATCTAAAAATACAGTAAGATTATCTTTGAAGTTTCACAAACAAATTTCAGTGTAAGTAAAAGTGAAAATCGTTAAAATAATGTAGGAAGTTACTATAGATTATATATTAGTTACAAGTGTTAATTATTTTAATTTTTAACTGACGCATGATTGTGTTATAGTGACTAATTTATGTATTTCCTTGATGTTTTGGCTTATTTACTTCATTGGACAAATGGTTTATGTGCTGCTTACTGTTTATTATAGTGTTCCTTATGTGTATTTTTCTTACCATTATTGTTTAGTGTCATCAACAACTTAAGTTACGAAAATAAAAAGTAAGTGTTATTGTAGTTAACCAAAGGTAGTAGTGTTAAGTTAAATATATGTGATTTTATATTTATTGTCATTGTATGGAGATAAATTATTATTTGAATACAATGCCTAATTATTTCTCCATTTTAGTTATAATTTGTTGTAATACTTGGGAGATGATGATTTTATAATTATCTACAGTGGTGAGATTCTACATGGTGGTATCATGGATTTAGTGGGCCAGTGACTAAGCAAACCTATGAGGATGTGGATAGTTATCAATGTTTCTGGGGCTTTTCCAGAAGATTTTAATATTTTAAATTGGTAACTAACAGTCATTTGATTTCTATTGTGCAGGGCATTCTTTACTTATACAGACCGTCCGCTACCATAGCTCAATCTGTACTGAATCTTTTTAACCCGAAATGACTAATTCTAAGTGTCTGATATTTTTTTAGTAGCCCTCATATTGTCTAAAAAACCATGTCATATCATTTCTTGGGTTATCTATGTACAAGTTTTCATACCTAATGTCCAGAATATTGCTTAAGCAGTTATAAGAAGTTGTTTAAATAAAATAAAGGTATTATTATTTTTATGCAAAGATGTTAGCCATACTGGCTTTTCCTTGGATGTAAGAATATTTGTTGTATTGTTTTGCTTATACATATTATCATTAAGCCTTTTGCTTGGAAAAGTAGGTTAGATGCTAAAATTAGGGTAGGATAATATTGCTTATCAACTTTCAGTTTTTATGGTGGTTTATTTTTGAGGTATTTCCATGGAATAAAAAAAACTAAATTAAATAATATAAATAACTGTTTAACTTTAAACAAAACCAGCAACAATGGAAGTTGCTCTGAGGTCACTAAATAAAGTCAATGGTGAATTACTGAAATGTGATATAAAAAGTGACGAAACATGGGTTTACAAATATGATGTTAAAACTAAGGTTCAGTCACCACAGCGGAGGCATTCTGGATAACTAAAATCAAAAAAGGCTTGACAAGTGCAATCGAACCTGAAGATTATACTCACTGTGTTCTTTAATTTTAATGGCATAGTAGCCTATATCACGAGTTCTTACCACAAGGTCAAACAGTCAATAAGGAGTACTACCTGCAAGTTTAACGCTATTTACGTGAAGCAATTAGACAAAAATGCCCAGATTTGTAACAAAACAATTTATGGCTTTGCACCATGACAATGCACCTCCTCACATTTGATTGCTTGTTTGTGAATTTTTTGTCAAAAACCATAACGATGCCCCAGCCTCCATATTCTCCAGAGATGGCTCTATGTAGCTTTTTTATTTCCAAAAATTAAGGGGATCTTAAAGGGCCGTCATTTTACAAACATAGATGACATTAAAAGTGCATCACTGAAAGAACTAAAGGCTATCCTAAAGATCAAGTTTGAAAAGTGTTCTGAGGATTGGAATAAACGCTGGCACAAGTGCATAATATCTAATGGGAACTATTTTGAAGGTAACAATATTAATGTGGACAATTTTTTTGTCAAAAAATGAAAATTCCCGTTACTTTTTGGACATACCTTGTTCAGCTCTTGACACATCTTATTAATATTACCCCACATTAGTATGTTTAGTAACATTGAACTTTTTCAAAACTGGCTTTTACAGAAAGTTTTACTAATGCAAAGAGATACATTACATTTTAGGAAGAGAACACAATCAAGAATCAATATTTTTATTTTCTATTAAGTAAGCAAGTTACAGTAGGCATTGTCATACATAAAACAAAGTTAGATTACAAGATCCAACATATCACAGTCCATATACCCTTCAATAGTATAATATGCCTTACTCTTAAGCTTCTTAGCTACAGTAGAACTGTTTTTTACTTGGAAGTGATGTAACAGAAATTGGCAGATTATTACACATTAAAACCCATTGATATTTAAAACTATTGAAATATTTATTCAATCTAATTTTTCATTGATTCATTCATTAACACATTCAGCGCCATGTGTATCATAAATGATACACACCAGCACTAACGTTGTGGGCCATGTGTATCATTTATGATACACAAAGCTGTTTAGGCAGGGGCCGAGTTAAAATTTTCATTTTTACCGTCAGGGGCCAAGTGCGATTTAAAATCAATAGTGCTTTTAGAAACACAGTACTATAATTCTTTTTGAAATAAGACGAACGGTATTGGCAGTACGTTAATTTTTCATGTCTGTGCAAAAATGATACACGTGGCCCAGACTGTGACAATCAACTAAATTTTGTTGGTAGGGGCCATGTGTATCATTTTTGCATACTTGATAATTTTTGTATTATTATACTACATATTATATATACTTATATTATATAATTTTACAAAAACAAATTGTACGATATACCACTTGCCAGAAACACAATGAGCAGAAACCGCTTTGAACTACTGTTAAAAATGTGGCATTTTTCTGACAACACATTATTAGCTGGTACAAACCGTCTGTTCAAAACTAAAAACATGTTGAACATGTTTATTGCACACTTCCAGCACGCATATACACCGGATGAAACTATATGCATCGATGAAAGTGTGATCCCATGTAGGGGAAGGTTAGTCTTTCGCCAGTATAACCCACGAAAACGCCACCGTTATGGTATAAAGATGTACAAAGTTTGTGCTAGTAAGGGTTATACGTGGAACTTCTCCGTGTATGTAGGACAAGATCTCTCTCCCGATTGGTGCGCTACTGAAAATGTTGTATACAAAATTTTAGGTGGCTTGATCGACAAAGGACAGTCTGTAGCACCTGGTGGGCTTCTTGGGGAAGGCCGAGTACTGATAACTGACAACTGGTACACAAGTGTGCCCCTAGCACTTGGTCTGTTAGATCATTCGACTCACTTGATTGGGACAATGCGTAACAATAGAAAATACCTCCCACCAGACACAACAACACCTTTGAAAAATTGAGAAATCTTAACCAAAGAAATAGGAGAAGGGGTCACATTCCTGAAATGGAGAGACAAACGTGAGGTTTGTTTACTCTCGACTGTGCACACAAATGAGACAGTGCAGATCACAACCAAAACTAACCGAGTTGTAAAAAAACCTAAAGATGTTGTCCTTTACAACAGCTGAAAATTCTCCATCTACATGAGCGACCAAATGGCCACCTATGGCAAAGCTCTCAGAAGATGTACCAAATGGTACAGAAAACTGGTAATTGAAGTTATTTGGGGCATGGTTCTTGTCAACAATCACTTCCTCTACAATTTGAATTCTGGCAAAGAATTAATGCCAATTAAGATCTTCAGAGAAAAATAATAACCTCTCCTCTTCTAGATGACACTGTACCTGTTACACCTAGAAGGTCAAGAGCAGTGCACCACTTGATTGAAAACATCCAAGGTGATCCACCAAAGAAAAAAAGAGGTCAATGCAAAATTTGCTATCAAGAATGTGGCAAAAGTGGGAAAGCTGAAAACCTGGGTGAAAAAAAGACAGGGAAACAAGTTTACACGGTATGTGACACTTGCGAAGGAAATCCCTACATGTGCCGTACGTGTTTCAACAACAAACACTAGTTTTCTAATTCACGAAAACTTACAGCTTTTATTTTAGCAGCTCAACTAATGATCTTTTATTTTATAGGTACCCATTTTATATTCATTTTATATTTTACTAGTCGTATATAGACATTTGTATAATAAAACATGTTTAGAAATAGAGTGTATGTACTTCATTAGAAACCTGTGATCTAAACAGTAATCTGACGTCCTGGGCCGGAACTGGCCGGGTTCTGTGGTAGGCCTGGGCCATGAGATTCAGTCTATAGTGTTAAAAGCATTGTAGAAGAGCTCAGTTTTGATACATATGGCTCAAACTAGAAACTGACGTATGTATCAGAAATGATACACGCGGCCCACTTGGTAACATGGGGCGTGTATCATTTTTGATACACATAGACAATAGACAATAGACAATAGACAATAGACAATAGACAATAGACTTTATTTACATAATCTTGGAGATTAGCATTAGCGTCAAGTTACAAATCATTAAAAAATGTTACAGATTTTTCTGAAAGTTATCAGTTTTGAGATCGACCTGTTTTATTCAGATATTCTTCTAGTGAGTAGAAAGGATTCTTCAGTAGCCAGTTTGTTAATTGTTTCTTTAGCTTCTGGGGTGGCACATTCTTCAGGTTCTCTGGTAGAAGATTAAAAAGTTTTGCACCAATGTATGATGGTTTCTTGCTGTATAGAGTGCGGTGGTGAGGAGGTAGGGCAAAGTTTTGCGGCATGCCTGGTGTAGTGATGGTGGATATCTCTGTGTCTTTGTTGTTCTGTAGAGACTGTGTGCAGGATGACCTCTTGTATGTATAGTGACACCACTGTGAGAATGTTTTGCTCGACAAATGCCGCTCGGCAGCTCTCTCTTTGCTCGAGCCCTGTCAGAGATCTTATAGCTTTCTTTTGTTGAATGAGGACTCTATCCAGGTTTGTTGCAGATGTTTCCTCCCCAGGTTGCTATGCCGAACCTTAAATGGGTTTCAAGGAAGGCATAGTAGGCGGTCTTTGCTGCCTCTGGCGTGCTTATTTGACGGAGTCCTACGGATCAGAAAAGCTCCTGAGCTGATCTTCCTACATAGTAGATCTATGTGTGTCTTCCATGAGAGGTCGGAGTCGATTGTGACGCCCAGGTACTTTGTGTTGGTTTTATACTCATGTAATCTGCCTACTGATGTTTCTGTGTTTTTTAATCTAGTGTTAAAAATTATTTGTACAGTTTTATCAACATTAAGGACTAGGTTTTTTGGAGCGCAGTACTCTTTGGTCCGGTTTAAGAGCTCTTTCGGTATTTGTGGTGAGTGACTCACTGTCGTTTTCTGCGAGTGTGATAACTGTGTCATCTGCGTACATTACAGTGTGACAGGGCCCTTGTAGGTACGTTGGTAGGTCCATTTGTCAATAGGATGAATAATATTGGCCCCAGGACAGATCCTTGTGGTACTCCTCGTTTTACTTCCAGCAGATCAGATTGGACCTTTTCTGATGAGTTATTAACAGTATGTCGCAGCTCTACGAGTTGTTTTCTATCACTCAGATAGCTAAGAAACCATTTTGCTGATTGTCCATTTATTCCCAGTGCTTTTAATTTTTCTATCAGGCAGGTATGACTTATGCAGTCCGAACGCCTTGCTGAAATCTAGAAAAAGACTGGTGACCATATGGCCTTCCTCTAACATGTCTATAATGTGCTCGACGAGTTTGTATTATGGCCGTGCTGTTTGATTTGCCCTTTAGGAAGCCATGCTGCTGGATTTGTGAGTAGTTTATTTTGGTTCAGATAGTGTAGAAGTTGTTTCCAGTACAACTTTTTCTATGACTTTAGAAAAAGTTGGTATGAGAGAGATAGGGCGGTAGCTATTAGTTTCTGTTCTTGGTCCTTTTTTGTACTTGGGATATATCTTGGAGATTTTTAATTTGTCTGGAAAAATGCCTTGCTGTGTAGGGATTTATTTATAATGTTGGTTAGCGGCATGGTTAGTTCGTTTTTGCAGTCTTTGGTCAGCTTGGCAGATATATCATCAATGCCGGCGGAGGTTTTTGGCTTAAGGGTATCTATAGTTTTTCTGCACCTGTGTTTCTGTTATTTGTTTGAAATTTGAAACTATTGTTCGTTTTATTGGGGTTTTGTAGTTGGTAGTACTATTTGGGTTGATGTTGTTGTTTTCGAGTGTCTTCTCTGCTATGGTTGTGAAGTAGTTGTTAAAACAGTTTGCCACATCCACTGTGTCCTTTATGATATTTCCGTTGACTTGTAGTTCAATGTGATTTTTTGTTTCAGCTGAGGCTTTCTTTGCTGCATTTATTACTTGCCACAAGGCTTTTGATTTGTTGTGGGACTTGCCTATGTGGTTAGAATTTTGTAGCTTCCGTAATGTCTTTTAGCTTGAGGTCATATTCCTTTTTCTTTGCGGCTGTGGATCTTTTATCTTCCTCTTTCCCTGTGCAGAGTTCATGTTCCAGTGCTTTTAATATACTCTCCTTTCAATCTGTTACATTCACCATCCCAGTATGGTCTTGTTGAGCGGCGTTTCTGTACTGATTTGGTGAGAGGACAGGCTGTGTTGAGGTGGGTTTGGATTGCATTTTGAAAAAAGGTTGTAGGTTGAATTGATGTCTTTGGGCCAGGAGAACTTTTTCCCAGTCTTGACTGGCTAACAATGATTTGAAGAGTTCAGTGGTTAGTTGAATTGAATATTCTCTATGGCCCTGACCGTTAATAATACATGGAAAAACCTAATGGCCCGTGCTAAATGGATTGTGTCATATGCCCTGGCGCTGAATGTGTTAATAAGGTTTGTATTTGTCTTATATTTTAGTTATGTATAGCAAGCAGACTTAAATATATCTACCTCCAGTCCCTCTGGAAAATGAAGTGAGAAGTGGTGTACTGGCAGACAAGGAAATTACAGCACAAGCAAAGAAAGAATATGACCTTAGACTGAAGCACTCAAGAAAGGAAGCCACATCTAACTTCATTCAGAATGCAGAAAACAAACAAAAAGCCGTCTGGAGTATAATCAATTATGAGAGATGCAAGAACAGTGAGTCTACAAAACCGATTGAATTGACAGTTGATAACAGGTTGATTAAAGATCCACTCCTGGTGGCCGAGCATCTTAACAATCATTTTAGCACAGTTGCAGAAAAAGCCATTAGTAACCACCAAATGCCTAACCTGGAAAAAGAACCACCTGTACTCGCAAATACACCAGCACTGATACTAAATCCAACCACAGTGTCAGAAATATCAAAAATTATCTCTGACCTTAAGGCGAAGCCATCATCAGGATTAGATGAGATCTCCTCAAAATTACTAAAACATTGCAAAGAGGAGACTATCATCCCTCTAAACATACATAGTTAACCTATCTTTCAAGGAAGGCGTTTTTTTTCCAAATGCCCTGAAAAAATCTAAGGTAATTCCAAAATTCAAAAAAGGGGACACTACATTAGTAGGAAAACTATAGACCAATATCTATTCTATCAACTATATCCAAGGTAATTGAAAAGGCAATGCTTGTCCGACTCATGAGTCATTTGATCAATAACAACATCCTCAGCACTCAACAACACGGCTTTCATAAAAGGGAGATCAACTAACACAGCCCTACTACAAACCTAGTTTGAGCATATCATTGACCAATTAGAGGAAGGGGCATCAGTCCACTGTTTTCCTCTTGGATTATAGCAAAGCTTTTGACACATTAGACCACTCCCTCTTACTGAATAAAAATGAAGACAATGGGAATAAAAGGTAATGCTGCAAAGTGGTTCTCAAGCTATCTGACCGACAGAACACAGATAGTTTGAACTAATGTACACTATGAAAAACACCACCAGCATAGCAAAGATCTTCTTCACTCCCAATCACAAGAGGTGTTTCCTTAAGGCTCGGTAATGGGACCAATTCTTTTTTATCCTGTTTACAAACGACCTGCCAAAATATCTGCATGAATATGGCCAAACAATGATGTACGCAGATGACACGGCACTCCTGGTTTACTGAAAAACAGACAAACAGACTGTAAATCTCATTCCTTCGTAACATTCAACATGGCCAGGCAGTACTGTCATCAAAATTACATGATCCTGAATGAGAACAAAACTCAACAACTAAACTTTTGGAAATAGAACTGCAGAGCTACCTGGGCTTCCAGATCTCGAACTTAAAAGCGAAGCAAAATATCTTGGCGTTAACAATAGACAATACACTCACCTGGACATCACACGTAGACCAGCTTTGCGGAAAGTTAAACACCAGCCTATATGCACTCAAAAGAAATAAAGAGCTCTAGTGATCTAGAAACAGCTAAAATAGCATATTACTCGCTATTTGAGTCGCATATTAGGTATGGGCTGATAGTGTGGGGAAACTCCTCTGCCAGAAACGTCCAAAGAATATTGGTAACTACAAAAGAAAGCAGTAAGAACATTATTAGGTCTTAACCCATATGACACTTGTCGGGGCGCCTTTGAAGAACTAAAAATCCTTACTGTAGTATCACTCTACATCCTAGAAGTGGTCAAACATGCCACAGAGAAATTCCATCAGAAACTAGGAGATAATCACCAATACAACACCAGGAACACCACAAACTTTGCCATGCCAATTCACCACCTGACTCTCTATGAGAAGAAGCCGTGCTATGCAGGAGCAAGGCTGTTCAAAACCTCTTGCCTGAGCAGTTAAAAAAGGATCCACCAAGAGAAAAACTTCAAGAAACATCTCAACAAATGGTTGCTAGAACACTCCTTCTACACCTTAGAAGAGTTTGTCACCTGGAGGAACACCTAACCACATGAACAAAGAAAAATAAAGTCCTTGATTCACATCATGTATAACTGTATGACGCAAAATTCCTGTACTCTAAGTCCAAGAATAAAGATTATTGATTTCTGATTTATGATCATTAAAGTTATCAATATTTTCTTTTACATAGATTAAATTTAAATTAATATAAATACAAGTGAGAGTCATAATATTACGTTGTTGAAAAATAGTTTTACATGAGTTAGATTTGGATAGTCCACTTATTATTCTCTGAGCTTTCTTTTTCCAAATAAAGGCCCTTTTGGCTGAACTGGAATTACCCCAAAGTAATATTTTATATATAATATGGCTGTAAAAATGCCAAAATATACCATAATAAATACTTCCTGGTTCACACGACCCTTCAGTTTTCTTAAAAGATAACATAGTTTGTTATCCAGACGGATACCAAGTAATTTAATAGGTTTAAACTTAGGCTTAATGAAATGGTTCTTCAAATAAATGTTATGTATTCTGTTTTATTTAATTTATTATTAAATCACTTTCTGTAAACCAGTGTATTGCTTGTTCCATTGAACTTTTAAGTTTACCTTTAACGTCCAAGATCTGAGTTAATGATGGTTGTATCATCTGCTTAAAGGACAGATAAAAATGAAACCTTGTGATCAAATTAATTCACAAAACTCAAATGAGAAAGGGTACTGAGCCCTGTGGTACTCCTGCTGTAACGTTTCAAATGACAAATTATAATTTTCTAAACTAACCATTTACTTTTTATCTTTAAAATAACAGATTGAAATTTTGTTTCATCAATCAATTTCCATTTAAAGCTATATCTAAGATGTGACTGAGGAGAGTTTGCCAATAAATCAGAGCAGACTTTATTGTTTGGATTTAAACTAACATTTACAAAAATATTATTTAAGTATCAGGACTAATAGATCTTTCTAGCCTCTAGCTGGTACTGACTACATTTAGTTTTTCCAATCTTCCAAGCAGTTTTAGATAGATTTTTAAAATTTGAAATAAGTTTACTATTTGATTCAATTTTTGTCTCTGTAATAGCTTGGTCGTTTTTTAAATTCTGAAAATGTTCCTTATCCATTAAACTTGAGGTAATCTTCCATCTGCCCTATAAAGCTAAAAGTTGATTTCTTATATTATTCAATACCTTTAGTGTGTTGAAACTACCAACTCATATATTTATGTTTTTTCTGAAACCAAGGGTATATTTGAATTTGAAACCATTAATTAATTTGGTACTTCATCTGGTATGTTTCAACAAAACATTACATTGTTTCATATTTTTATATTTAATATTCCATTTTTCGGGGTTGTTTAGCCACAAATTTAGATTTTTTCCATGAATTCTAGGAGAAATTCATTAAATTCCTTTAACCCTTCAATGGGTAATTGCCTAAAGAAGGTTGATCTAAGCCATGCATGCTTGGACATTTATTATACTGTATTAGAAGTCAACACAACAATCATGATTCATATAACATTGCAACTAGAAAGAGTTGCTGATTTCAATGGTGTATTTTATTTTATTGTAATTAAAATGATGTTGTGTGTTCAAAGAGAAAATTAATGAAAGTGCAACAATTGATTGGACATCTTATTTGTTTTGATCATGTTTTGGTGCTGTTTTGTTTCTAGTGTACAGATAATTATTTGATAAAACAGTGCTTTTTCATCAGTGGTTGTATTTTACATTAAATTTATATTAATTTGTAGGTAGTGTTTTACTAGTAAATTCAATTTTATATAAAAAAGTTGTGTAGTAATCTAGGCTAGGATAGGCTTATAGTTATTTTAGCCAGTTTTAGGCAATAATTATAAGTATACTTTTTATTTACAGTGAACATTTTGTTCTAAATTTTGTTATAACCTGGACAAGTGCAGTATAAAAATAAAGCCCTTGTGAATTTTAAAAACAAATATATCCAAGGTATGAAATTTAGCCTTTTTGTACTAATTTTTACTACTGGTAAGAGTTAAATTTCTCTTACATAAAACATGTGCATTACATATATTCTAAATCTAAATCAAATTTAAAATATTTTGGCTATTAAAAAACCTTACAATTAAAATACATTGTTCTATTATTATTCGTTATCAAATGTAATCCAATCCTACTACTTTTTGTAAAACAAAAAAAATGTTTTAAACGCCTGGATGGGGGAACATTCTTTTTCTTTAAATGCGAATGTTTTTATGCACCATAATTTTGTATAGATTCTCATGGATAGATTCTATTACATATAGCTTACTAGAACATAACTTAAGTATTTGTAAGGTATGGCTTGCCTCTTAAGATATTTCAGTTGCCAGTTGCAGGGTTATTTAAGAAACCCAACCACTTGAATTTTTTAATTTTTAATTTGGCCTAAAGATTTTATGATTGTGGCCACTGTGCGTGTAAATTATGACTTTTAATGTTAGAAACAACATTTTGTGTTTAGTGAGTGGATACTTTTAATATAATATCCTACTATATTTTATATTTCAAAATATTCAATTTTCCAAAAAATTAATACTGATAATTATTTTGGCACAGAGGCCAATTTATAAACTTTTTACATGAGCTCAATAGCGATAATATAAGATTTTATAATTTTAAAACCGAAATGGTCTAAAGAGACAATTCAATTGAATATTTTTGTTATTTCTCTTTTTTTGTCATATATACAATTCTGATCACATTTACATGAAAAATAATTACAAATGATAAATGCTTCTTACAGTCCTATTTCTTAAAACTTACAATTCATATGTAATGGACACACAAACAAAGAATTCAGACTGAAGAATTGATTAATAATTTTGTAAATAACACAAATGTTGAATATTGTGAATCAAGTATTGTGTGACTGAACTGTATCCAGAGCTAATTGGACCATTGGCACTGTGGCGGGCCACAGGGCGCTGCACGCTCGGGTTGCTATCTGGGACCAATTTTGGCCACGAGAGCTGAACCTGTCAAGTGTCAGACAGCTCGCCAACAATGACTCGTAAATAGGCTTAGCTGTGACTCATTCCAAGCCTATCACTCTCGCACTAGTACTTTAGCCTCCTCAAATGCTGCCCTTTACAGCTTGAGGGCAGAAGCTGTTTGGCTCGTGGCTCTCTAGAGAAAGAGCAGGAGTTGTAGGTAATCTCAGAAACCCTGACTATATTTTAATCTGACCCTTTTTGTTGATGTCATGTTAAAAATTGTTGTTTTTTATTAGCACAATTTTGATACTTCTGTACAGATAAAAATTAGGAACTTGTTATATGTTTATGAATAACCACTAAATTATAACAAATAAAATAAATTATTGGTTTTAATTAGAAAGTGGACATGCATTGTAAACATAGATTTAACATTTTATAATCCTCCATTAATTTTCTGTAGATTAACTACAGTTTTAATATAAAGTTTTAGTTTTGTGATATCAAAGAATATCCATTATGAAGAAAACCAAATTAGTAATTTTGAGTGTATTTTAATGCTCTGATAGATTAAAAATATAATAGCATAAAATATATCATAGCAATATAGACAATATCATAGCATAAAAATGTACTCCAAATAACTAAAAATGAAATTTAGTTCCAACCATCGTTGATACTTACAGTAAACATAACATAACACATAAATCTTCTTTCATACTTCTAGTCACAGTTTGAAAAGGTATATTTATTAACCGAAGACCAAGGCCAGTGCTGCACTTCATATTAATTAAATTGATATCAATATTATCACGGCCAGATAATAATATTGATAGGGGAGAGCTGATGGCCGAGTGGTCTAAGACGTCAGACTTTGTGTCTGAGTTAGAGACAGCACAGTTAAAATCCTTTCTGTGATCACAGCACTTTTTATCAGCACCAACAATCTTGTACTGTATCGACTCTCCTCCATATTATGTTTGATAAGATCCTCACACAGGCCAGTGGTCCATAAGGACAGAGAGAATAAGGCTTAATATGAGATCTTCCTCTCATTTTTATTAAAAAAATATCAGAAAGAAGTTTTAAATAGGATTTTTGAAGGAGCATCTATTCTGCATGATTGAGAAAGATATTAAATTTGTCTTTTTGCTGAATCAGGGTTGAGTAAATTTAACACTGCTTAATACACAAAATAATCACATAAAACTGATCTGATTAAACATTTTGGTATTGTGCTGTATTATAATAATATAAATGTTTTCTATTTCGTGGTCATATTCAAATTCAAATGGTTTATTGTCAGAATACAAAATATGTATATAACAACGTCATATTATAAATAATCTATAGCTTACTTTAAATAGCCTTACTTCTTATCACAGTTAAAAATTCATCAACAGTGTACAAACGTGAATCTACTAACATTTTCTTTACAACATTTTTAAAATTTGATCTGTTTAATACCTTAATATGATGGGCAAAGCATTGTAATATTTGATTCCCTGATATCTAAAACTGACTTGAGTGCTAGCAAAGTTACATTTTGGTACAACTACATTATTTCTATTACGAGTACTATAACTATGAACATCACATTGATTAATAAGTAATGATAAATTATCTCTGACATATAACAAAACATTTAATACATAAATAGACGGCAATGTTAATACAACCTAATTTTACAAACAGTGGTTTACAGTGCTCACGACTCTGGACATTACATATAAGCCTGACTGCTCTTTTTTGTAACACAAACAGTTTTATTCGCACTATGAGATTGGCCCCACAAAGTTACTCCATATGTTAAGAAACTATGAATATAGGCATAGTACATAAAAAGCAAGTGTTTAGC
Source organism: Homalodisca vitripennis (assembly GCF_021130785.1). Classification (NCBI taxonomy): domain Eukaryota; kingdom Metazoa; phylum Arthropoda; class Insecta; order Hemiptera; family Cicadellidae; genus Homalodisca; species Homalodisca vitripennis. The sequence goes on from NC_060207.1 coordinate 55,052,087, forward strand.
AGAAATAGTTCCATTAAGGGATCTTATAAGAAAAATACCTCGGGAAATTCGAGAAGCTACATAATCAATATGAGTTTGCCATTTAAGATTGGGTTGTATAAAAATGCCAAGAAACTTAAGACTTAAGTCCTCATTATCACTAGGCCTATTAGATAAGGTAATATGCAAATCTTGAATTTTTTTATCATTTACACAGAGCTTATTTGCTGCACACGAATCATCTACAATTACGGTCTTAACACTAAGTAGCTCATTACATTCGTTCCTCGTTTTTGCGCAGACCTTGAGACCCAAGTCATCAGCAAACAAATATGTACTAACATAATTGTCATTGAGATTAAAAGGCAAGTCATTTATATACAAAATAAATAGAGTAGGTCCTAAAATGGATCCCTGAGGAACACCTAGCTTAACAGGCCTAGTTTCTGACATAGAGCCATTTAAATATACATATTGACACCTATTTGAGAGATATGAGTTAAAGAACACTGACAGCAAGTTGACTAAAACCATAAGACCTAAGTTTATTTAATAGAATATGATGATTTACAGTATCAAAGGCTCTGGATAAGTCATAAGATCTGAACTTGACAGATTTTTTTAGTTCCAAACCATCAAAGCAATCATTTATTGAAGGACTGGACTGCGCCAACGGTACACCGCTCAGCTCGAAACCCAAATTGACAAGTGCTGAGTAAATTATTGGTTTCGAGATAGCAAACCAACTGCTTATGAACTAGCCGCTCCAACACCTTTGACACTGCTGTAAACAATAGTTATAGGCCTATAATTACAAGTTTGGTCCTTTGGACCCCTCTTATGTACTGGAATCACTTTGTTTATCTTTAGTACATCAGGAAAAAATACCTGTCCTAACACTTTCATTATATAAATAAGTTAGAATTTCACAGATTGAGTTGGCAGCCATTTTCAGAATAGGAGCACTTATACCATAACAATCGAGACATGTGCTATTACTTAACAACTAAGGATAGCTGCATGAACATCTTCCACTTTAAATTCATTCAGGCAAAAGCTTACTGTAGAGTTCCACTGAGCACAGTGCTTACCAAGGTAGAAAGAATAGTCATTATTGCTAGGTGGAATACTTTTGCAAGTCTCCAAAACTGAGCCAACAAAATATGAATTAAAACTATCAGGCTCCAGTACATGAGATGAGTTAGATGATATACTATTAGCCCTGACTGATTTATTAATAATGCTCCAAGCAGCTTTACTTTTGTTAGTTGCTTTATCAAGTAAAGTGTTATTAAAGTCAAGCTTTGCTTTTTTTTATTTCATTTCTGTAAACATTTTTAAGATTTCTATATTTATTTCTAATATCAATATTTTTCTCATTGCTTGTGTTTTTTATAATATAATAAAGTCTATCAAGCTCCTGCTTTGTCTTAATTTAGACCTTCATTGATACCAGGCAACATTTACTTGTTTAGATTTTAGATTTCTTATATTTTTAAAGGCATAGCACAGTTCAGAGCCAATAAGAACTTTTCTAAAAATAACTTAAACTTAAGGTTAACATTTGACTTAATAACATAAATATCATTCCAATTAGTGAGACCTAGGTAAGACGCAAAAAGTGAGGAGCCCAAAGTAGAAATGGGTTTCTAACAATAAACATTTGTGGTATAATCCTAGACATTACATTGTCTAAAGTAGCTTTGAGAAGAGGATGGCCATATGGTCTGAAGCACCAGTGTGAATGACTGAAGATTTTCCCTTATCTTAATGAATAGTCGTCAGCAGATTATCAATACAACTACCCTTTGTTGCATCTCCTCCAAGGGTAGGTCTTGTAACTTCAGCAACAGTAATATTTAGTCCAAAACTGTCCAATGAGGTTGAATAGTACTTTGGCCTCTGAGTCATTTTTGTTAAGAAAATTGACATTGAAGTCACCCACAAAGACTATATTACATTTATTATAATGCAGGAAGAACAGAATGTCATATAACTTATCATAGAATAGTGATAAGTTACCTGCTGGAGATCTATAGAAAGTTACCACTAGAGTTTTCCAAGTTGGCAGCATTATTGCTGCTAATTCACAAACAAGTTCCTCCGAGAAACAAGACAATTTATCATAAGAAACAAATTCAGTTCCTTCCTTAACACAGATAAAGCACACCCCCATGAATATGTTTTTTCTCTTGCGAAAAAAGTCAGTGATAACATAGCCAGGTATCACTAAATTGTTTTTATATCAGTTGAGGACAACCAGTGTTCTGCAATACACAGTACATCTGTCTTATATTGACTATTTAAAATATCGATGAGAGGGAGTTTGTTTGTCATATATGATGCATTGATTTGTCTATTCTACTGTACATATTTCAAAATCAAAACTCATTACAAACCATGTGTGTATCATAAAATATTTATATTTTTAAGGGAGGGGGTATTTGTAGTATACACTGATATCATTTAACTAACGAATATGTGTTTTGAAAAAAAAAATAGACAGTATGAGATGATGAGCAGCAATAAACAATAGTATTGTCAACTTTAATGCTCTGAAAATATAATAATAACAGAAGACTCATAATGCAATGCAAGCTCAGTGTACTTGGTTTTTGTTCTATCTTCAATATTGCAATGTCCTTGAATTACGAATTTAAAAATCACTTACTGATCAGATTTAAATTCCAAGTTTGATGATCACATGAGATAACACTTTAAATAATTCATAGGCTTGTGACAAACAATAAAAATGTGCATGTTTAAAAGTTGTTTGAATAAATATCAATTTTAAAATTCATTTCATTAACTGTAATAGTGATATTTTCAGACACCTTGAAGTTATAACAAATGTAATGATTCCGTCGAGGTGTGTGTAGTAATATGTGTCCTAACTACCTCAAATTAAGTTTCAGAAATTTTCCACCTAATTACTTGTATTCATTAGCTAGTAACAGCTAGGGTTTTCTTGAAATCAATAGAAAACCTTTCTCTAAGAAAGAAATCAATCATCAGATGTCCTAATTTTGGTAGAAGTTGAATATGTGGATATTACTAGGGATAAAAATATCAAACAATAATTTTTCTTCAGTTTATAGTTTTCTTATCTTGCTTGACTTATATAGTTCCTTTATTGACCAGGCTGTGTTATTTTACAATATAAGTTTCCTCTCATCTCCTAGACTATAAAAGATGCCTTCACTCATATCAGTAACCACAAGGAACAGAATTCACTAGTATTGCGCTAGTTCTCATAAATAGCAATTCCTAAATCCGACCAAACTGTGTTCCTGTGATACTTTTGTGTTTTAGTTTTTTCTGTCGTCATACAGGGTATAAATACAGAACTAAACAGACTTTAAAAAGTTTTTAATACTAAAAATAAAATAAAAATCTTATTTTTTACAGGTGTGGTAATTGTTCTTCATATTTGCAAAAGTTGGTTAAAAGTTTTTTATTCTTATTTTGCGTCTTTTTCTAAACTATAGGTGAAGTGTAGGAACAACTCAAAATGGTTAAATGAGAAAATGTAATTGTGTTTTACGATTGCGTCTTGTGTGTAAAGTGTGTGAGATTCAATAATTGTCATATAAATATTTGACAAAAGGCCATTGTGGAAATCCATAATTTCAATCAGTTGCATGTATTTTCAATTATCGTTACAGTTCCACCAATTCTAGTTCTGGAAATCAAGCCCTGTGTACCAATAAAATGATTTTCAAATAAATAATTCAAATTCAAAATATTTTTTATTTTCAGTTTAATCAAGAAATAACGTGTTAAGTAAAAACATAATTTTCAAATTTGATTTAGTTCTAAATTACAAGCATGGGGTAAGATACAGAAGATAGTTAAAAATACATGTTTCAAACTTGCTTATAATATTTAAATACTGTAAAATTTTATAAATTTGATATAATGTATAATTTGTTAAACTTACAAAAACTTCTCTGTACCTTGCATGATCCTTATATATGAGACGACTGCTACAAGAGTGTACTTCTAAACCCCTTGGAGAACTCTAGGTTACATAAGTACTTCTGTTATACTTTCCAGTGATCTGCCCACTCGGGTTCATCTCCCACCAAGCCCCAGCTGGCTGATTCCACTGGTTCCTCATTTGTATCATTGGTATTTATTGGTTTGATTAATTTTTCATGAATTCTCAGTTTTCCAATCGTCACATAGAGAATTTTTTCAACGCTACATAAGGCTTGGGTACGTTCTTCTCAATTATTTGTCTCAACATATTTTGTGACAATTAGATACAATAAAAAGAGCAACTGTCAGAAATAAATTGTGGCCAAATCCAGTTAAGTAACTGATTTATTTATATTTTTTAGGAAATATTGAAACCTACACAAAATCTCATTTTGCTTTGGTTGAATTTTAAGGAAAACTAAACATTAAGCATAAATGATAAAAAAAAATTGCTTGGAAAGTGAGTGTTTAACAAGATTTTAATAGAGAAATCTATTGCACCACAAATTTTATTATGTAAGACTTACATAAGTGTTCACGTAATGTGGAACTCTTAGAATCCAAGTGAAAATAGTGAGCTTATCATCCAACTAATTAAAAATCTACTTGTTTCATTATACTAAGATATAAAAAAAAGTAAATTAGGCTTGAAACATTCCATAGCTTGTATACACAAAGAGGTACCTTAAATGAGCCAAAAACAGCTATTTTGTTTTGGAAAAAATAATGAAGTATTTCAGTAAAACAACAGGTGTAGGGGAGTCTCAGACCATCAAACAAGGAGTGAGAGGTTGGCCAGGTGCCATGCAGCAGAGAGATTAATGGGTCGCCCCGCCACCACAAGGCGGTGTACTATATAAAGTGGACTCTCACAATTAGCAGATTCCCCAACAATGGTGTCAATGGTGAGTAATTTTAAGCAATTTGTCTTGTACCGGAGCTACAATAGGAGGTTTGGCGGTTGCCAACCATTGTCATCTGTTGAACACTGTATGTATAACTTGTTGAATGGAATATAATTGGTCAGAGAGATGAGAGTGATGGTGGTACACAGTAAGATATTGTTATTTCAGAGTTGTCAAGGAAAAATATTGGTTACATGATCCTTACTGTGATATTAAAAATATGATATAGTTCTTAAATAAGGGTAGCTTCATTCCTGACCCGAACGTTTTTTATATTTTAGGAATAGTATTACTACTGGAAATGTGTAAATAATATTTTCAAAATTAAATACATCAATAAAGAATCTTAAAAAAGCTAGTGTTTTTTTTTTCCCAGATAATCCTTACCAAACATGACATTGAAAATAATCTCTAGTAAGCAGAAACAAATTCCTTATATAAAAAAATTTAGATCCTAAGGAGGATTATGTGAAATATTTTTTGTTTGGTATTGCAAAAGAAAATTATACCTAACATTTAATGTACCGTTAAGTAAATGGAAAAGAAACTGTTCCTAAAACTTTTATCAAAAACTCTTTTTTCCTTACAAAGAAGGAAAACAAAACCCAAACATTTTGAAAATGTATACACAAGTAAATTTATATGAAAAACTAAAACAATTTGTATGTTTGTGCACAAAAGTATTAAAAAATTAAAATTAAAATAGTTTTGTTTTTTGACAATGAAAAAAATGTTAATTCACCATCAGCGTATTCTGCTGTTAAGTGGGACTCACACCCACTAAAAGGTCTATCAACCTAGGCATCACTCCCTTTCAGGACTATTCTCTGCATTACTTCGAGAGAGTACCTACTTAAGTTTATGGAGAGAGGCCTATAGGTTAAGTCCATTGGTTGAGCCAACACCTGGTGTGAGTCCCAGCCTATGGTAGTTTCGAGCACCCTTTTTTTGTCATATTTTGCATCCCCATAAGGACACTCTGAGCTTTCAAACTTCACCATCTTGGACAGGTAGGCTCAAGACTTCATGGCTGGTGGGAAACTGGGATAGATAGAAATTTACCTCCCTGTGTTTCTGCTCTATCCATTCTCTCAAGTCTCTGATCAGCCTGTCTATCCAATGTCCTCTACTCTTGACACAGCACCCATCATCATTCCTGCCAGTCCCTCATGATGCACAATTGGTCTTTGGTGCATATTACCGCTCCATTCCCTTGTATACCAGTTTCTTTTCGAAAGTGAGCAGGTCGATAGGAATGGTCCCTGACACCACAAGGCCGGCGGATTTGAAGACAGTTTGGTAAGCACTCGCTATCTGAGGTGCCCCTTTTTTCTGTACTGCCACCATCTTGTACCTTTAGGGCTCTTGAGCATCCACCCATATCTCGCACACATAGAGGAGCATGGAGTCCATGACTGACAAGCAGCCGCTGCTTTATCGCCACAGTTTCGCCGATATTGTTCCATCAGTTGCTGTAACAACCACCGACTCTATTGTTATCCCAGAGTTGATCCCCAGAATGTGAGACTTGATATCAAGTGAAAATCACCACACCAAAAGTGAGTATCACACCAAAATACTTCAAAGCGCTCTACATCTCGATTATCTCCCGGACCTGGACAACAGCGTTTATCCTCCGTCTGGTGAAAGGTATGAACGTCTCCTCCGACTATTTAAAAATTTAAATAGTTTAATATTGTTAAAAAGATTACAATATTATAAATGGAAATTATTTTTTAGAAACCTATTTTAGTAAATATCACCAGTGAAATTAAGTAAAATATTAACAAATTAAAAACTTCAAAATTAAATATATTAAATCAAAATTTACAAAAAGCTAACTACAAAATTAAAGAATGACAGTAACTTTACTATGTGGTAAGTAGTCACATAAGTTTTGTTATTATTTTACTTACAATAATAAATCACCGCTCCATTCCCTTGTATACCAGTTTCTTTTCGAAAGTGAGCAGGTCGATAGGAATGGTCCCTGACACCACAAGGCCGGCGGATTTGAAGACAGTTTGGTAAGCACTTGCTATCTGAGGTGCCCCTTTCTTCTGTACTGCCACCATCTTGTACCTCTAGGGCTCTTGAGCATCCACCCATATCTCGCACACATAGAGGAGCATGGAGTCCATGACTGACAAGCAGCCGCTGCTTTATCGCCACAGTTTCGCCGATATTGTTCCATCAGTTGCTGTAACAACCACCGACTCTATTGTTATCCCAGAGTTGATCCCCAGAATGTGAGACTTGATATCAAGTGAAAATTACCACATCAAAAGTGAGTATCACACCAAAATACTTCAAAGCGCTCTACATCTTGATTATCTCCCGGACCTGGACAACAGCGTTTATCCTCCGTCTGGTGAAAGGTATGAACGTCTCCTCCAACTATTTAAAAATTTAAATAGTTTACTATTGTTAAAAAGATTACAATATTATAAATGGAAATTATTTTTTACAAACCTATTTTAGTAAATATCACCAGTGAAATTAAGTAAAATATTAACAAATTAAAAACTTCAAAATTAAATATATTAAATTAAAATTTACAAAAAGCTAACTACAAAATTAAAGAATGACAGTAACTTTACTATGTGGTAAGTAGTCACATAAGTTTTGTTATTATTTTACTTACAATAATAAATCAATACACTTGTCTAGAATTTTGTTTTGATAAACTCCTAAGAGAGGATGTAATTTCAATGTAATATGTCATATTATTACACTAATAGTCAGTAATTAAGAATAGTGCTCTATTTGTGTTTTTTTTCATTCATAAATTCTTCCTCTGAGTAGAAGGATCCCTTCATCAACCAGTCAGTCCAGTTGTTTTTTGAACTGTTGTGTAAGAAATTTTCTTTGAATTATCTGTCTCCGAAAAAGTATAAGAGAGAGAGTGGATTGGCATGAGATGGCAAAAAAACTACCAGGCCTGATAAAGTCTGAGACAATGTCAGCACACGGAGTGCACACAGTGTTAACAACACCAATGGTTAATGCCTTCATTTGGCAAGGCTTATCTCAGCCAGTTATTTTACTCCTACACATTGGCATTGGAAAGTACATTTATTCCCGAGAAAGCTGCTTCTGAGAAATAATGAAATCTCACAGTTTGCTTCAAAGCCGAGTAGAGTAAAAATATATGAGTATAATTACTTGTATTTTGATAATGATTGCCTCCTAGAAACTCCATCAGTGATTGATGATTTTGCATTTATTTCCCCCTTCTTTGTCTTTATTACTTTACCAGTTTTACTAAAGTAATGTTAGGAAATTAGAAATGATATTTTCGCACTATTACTTCAGCTCTCCTTAGTATAAAAAAGCCTTACTTGTGGAGCCTATAGAACAAATGGTGGTCCAGAGCATTTCATAGTTCAATGGACAGTATTAAACTGAGATGCAGTATGTCACTGCATCGTCTGAATAGATGAACGCTACTTCCCTTAGACTCCTGAATTAAAATTATGCTCAATGTGTACTCAATCATGCTGCCTGACAAGAATACATACAATAAGAGGAAAATCATTTTAGACCTTAAATTTTGGCCAGTTGCTATATATACCAAAGTTGTGATTGAGATCAAGATCGTCACTCATCGAAGTGATGCTATGTGTGACATGGTTGCCGCAGCTCTATATGTTGGCACAGCAATACTGTTAAAGGAAATTGTTAGCCTAATATCATCTATAAAATAATGAACAAACTGTGTGGCACTGAAGTGTCTATGCTAAGTGTGATTTGCATGTTAAGAACATAGCCAAGTATCAAGAGAATCAGTCATTTAGGCTGTTTCTATCTTAAAAGTACAATATTGAGACCAGTAATATTGTCTTCTAGACGTAATAATTGTAGAAGTAGTTGTGGATGTTATCTCTGCTGAGACACTCATGAATTTCAGGAGTTGGAATAAAATGACCACTAGAGCTATGATGGCTGTGTGGGATCAGATAGTTCATACACTTTCTCATGATATGAAATTCAATTAACAGGTGTCGTAGTATGGATATCAACCCCAGCATATAATTCTTTTCGTAAAAGAACGAAAGAAACTCTCTCCCCATAAAATGTGTTGATTAAACAACAAAATCCTGTCCAAGTACAGGTTTAATAACTTCATAAATCTATACAGGTCTAAAAGAGGTTATTAGGAGAGAAAATTCAATATTAGCCAAATTCATATTCAATGTAGCAAAAAGTTTTATACATGCCTATTTTAAAATTTGGAATATGCCTTTCATTTATAGATAACTTTTTCCCCGAAATAACTAAGTAATTGAGATCTCTTGATTTAGCTTTGAAAGCTATGTAAATTTTGGATCCATAAAGTTTGTTTACTACATTTTATTCTTTAATGTTTTGACTATAGAAATTTGTTTGAAACATAAATTATTTCATTAAATATTAAAAGATTTACCCAAGTTTTAAGGTCCACAAATAATAATTTTAATTGTTTTCACTATGTTAATAAATTGTATAAGTCAAGTTTGAATTGTACAAATTTTGAAAAAAATAGTTGGTTCTTAAAAAAAATTTAGTATGTTTAATGTAAATTCTAGTTCACTACTAAAACATGTATAGAATATCAGTGCTCAGCCTCAATTTGCAAAATATCTGATATTCTTAATACAATAATTAAAAACGACTTGGTTTTTTACAATTAACTGTATTTGCATATTGTACTTACATTTTACTATACCAAGAGAAAAAGAACTGTGGGCAATTTAGTAATTTGAAAAAAAGCAACTGAGATATACAAAATCCTATCAAGTGTCATAGAAATTCTCGTTTTTGTATGGTATGAGAACAATACGTTTGAAAAACTCAGCAACGCTTGCTTGCTTATTTCAACTAAGAGACAATCTCTTAATTGATGTTCGTGCTGTTAATATAACATTGTAATAAATATTTGTAAATGTATAGGCCTCGCTGTTTACATTTAAAACAATAATGTATTCTTGTTTTTGTTTTCAACTTTGCTGTTGAGAGAACTCCAAGGGCAATTTCCATTTTATACGTACTCAACCTATTTTTCTCATGAAATTGGATAAAGGAATTTTCCCTAAGAAACCAATTGACTGTCAGTCACATTACTTTTTGGTGGGGTTGAAGTAGAAGGGCATCATCAACAGCGTTAAAAATATCAAACAATAATATTTCTTCAAATCACATTTTTGTTACTTTGACACAGTTCAAACCAACTGTCAGACAAATAAATAATAAACATATCAGTATCAGGCTATGAGGCAAGATACTAAAAGTCACCCCGATGAGTGAAAAAGTTTATCTTTATGGAGTTGTTTGATAAAGCATTCAACCCTTTTGATGCCCCGCCATATCAACCCACCATAGCTAGTGTGACTGACAACTGATTTCTTTCTTAGAGAAAATATATATTTCACAAAAGCGATATTTTGTGTTTATGCAATGAAAATTAGTTCTTAACTCCTTGACAGTAGTTAGAAGTAATAATACCAATGATTTTATATCTTATAAGTCCCAACAACGTTATCAGTTACAGTTAGTTTGTAGCTAATTGGTGGTTTTATAAGTGCTAAAGGTCCTGTTAACTAATAAAAATGCTATGGTTGATTGTCTCTGTTTGATTTTAAGAGTTCATTGGTTTTATTATTATTTTTAACAATAATGTTATTTTGTTTGCATAGTGGTATTGAATAGATGTAAAATAAACTATAGCTCTTACTGTTAGTTATAATCAATTAGCATTGACTAATATGTTCTACTAATTTTAAAACACAATAGCACTTAAGAATCAGAAAGAAAGAGAAGCTCTTAAAGCTCTATATTTTACCCCGCATGCTTTATGTTGTCATTCGACGCAATGTGTGCGACTGAAATATTGCTCTGTCACTGCTTTTAGACTATCCCGGTAAGTGTTTAACTGCTAACAAGACACAAAACATACCTGAATAGATTTAGTGGATGACCTAGAGACTGAAGTGGGCACGCATCACTCCTCCGTCTATATTTAAGTGCCAACTATTGTTGTAACAAGATTGAGCAACCAAGTCCCAAGCCATGTGATTTGCTGGGATGTTCGAATCACTACAGAGTCTGTTTGGCAAGTTCCACTGAACAGTACTTTTGCACAAAGGAATTCTCATTATAAATCGTACAGGCTTTGGATTCACTAAGATGTAACTTGTACAGCTGACTTATCAAAGATCTGCGTTTCAGTAAACTAAACATAAAAGCAACTGCAAGAGCTTGACAAATTAGTATCCTTGAGATGCTGTTTTAGTTTGTTCACCCTCTGTTTTTTTAATTGACTTTTAAATAAAAACAATTAAGTATAACATTCTTTTGTTTTAGTATTTTTGTATATTTATGTTTCATTAAAGAAAATAACAATTTATGACTAAAGAATTGTGTTTAATGGTATTTTAATAAGCGGACTTCCAAAAGAGAAGTATTGAAATTCAAGTGTATTGGAGTTTTATATTATTTTTTTATATTGTAATTTTATTTTGTTTTTATTGTTTATTTTCTCTCAAACAGAGTTAGCAAAAATAGAACTACAGCAAAAACTATAAATCAAATCAAACACATTTATTCTCCATTGAAATTTACATAATGAATTACACAATGTCTTCAGGAATTACTCACTGCATATACCAATTGCATATGTGCAAAGAGGACATACAGATCATATACCGAATTATTTTAGTTGACTTTTTAAGCTTCACTGAAATAAGTATTGTTTGTTTATAATTAAAAATAAACCATTATATGAAATAATATTATATGTAGATAAATTGTAAACTAACTATTAAATATTAGTAAACAAGTGTAAAAGAAGTTAAGAATATGAGCAAAAAAAGTAAACTGTTGTGTTAAAAAATTTAATAAATAATAATAAACATAAGTTAATTAGTAGAAGTGGAGGAATTATAAAGATGTAGAGCTATCATAAAGTTGTAAATTTGTTTACCCAAAAAAATGGAAAAACAGAAAAATCATAAAAAAAGAAATAATATATTGAAGGGAGAACAGTTAAAACAAAAAAATGAATAAGTTAATCTTAATTGTATGGAGATGTGTCATCATCTCTGCAGCAGCAGCACTGATAAGCAACAACCACTCACAGACCCTCCACCTGTACATAGCGATGCTGTCACTCTCTGCTTCAATTATTACTATAGGCTATTTGCGGTACACCTGACGTGCAATGTAAAATGAACTTAAGCTTTCTAAATTGCGGCTTACTCTAGGTAAATGAATATTAATATGTTCTCTGGCTTGCGTGTGATAATGATGAGGAACATTAGAAAATATTTCATTTGACTGTTGTTACAAATGAAAATTAAGAGGGTTTAGCCATTAATATTCATGTCTATAAATTCTAAAAAGAGTACATGCATGGGGTATCTACTATCCTTTTTAATATGGCTTTAATTATGCTTCTTTGCTCAACATATAGTGGCTCTAATACATACGCAGAGAGATAATCCTGTAATGATCCACAGTCAGCAACCGACTGAGCTGCAAAATAGCATGTATAAGGTTTTTAAAGCGATTTTTAAAATATTGAACATGTGGAATCCATGTCAATTTGTTATTGATAACGACACCTAAATATTTATACTGGTCCATGCACTCGACAATGTCACAGACGCATGCATCTGACTGCGGATCGCTGCAGGATTGCCCGGATTATGGTCCCTAGAAGTAAATTTGGGTAAACATTTGGTTTTATCAATGTTTACCGAAAGAATGTTTTTGTCAAACCATCTTTTAAATTGAATTAAATCTTAGGATGCACAGAGGTAAACCTCGTTCCACATGCAGCCCCTAGAAACAAGAGCTGTGTCATCTGCAAATAAAAATAACCTACAACTAATGCCTAACTTTGCAATATTGTTAGTATAAACTAAAAAGAGAAGCGGCCCAAGACAACTGTTTCAACAAGCCCATATCTAAATTAATATAATCACTTTCTACCCTGTTTATTGCGACTTTTTGTAATCTATTTTGAAAGTAACTACGGAACCAACGTAATGCTTTGTTCTTAACACACACAGCACAAGCATAAGCTTTTGCTAAATCCAAGAAGTTTAGTAATATGTGTTCTTTCTTGCTAATGTTTGTAAAGACGAATTTGGTAATAATAGAGAATGCATTTTCCATATTTATCTTTTTTCATAAAGCCATATTGCATTTCAGAAATTTTACTGTTTCTCTGAGGATAGTCTGAAAGCTATAATTTTATGTATTTCTCTAGATTTTAGTCATGGCTGTTAATAAAGATATCGGGCAGAAATTATTTAAAGTATTTTTTGGGCCAGATTTGTGGAGAGGAATTACCTTAGCTATTTTAAAAGCATCAGGAAATTCTCCTGTTCGAATGCTTAAATTGCTTATGTGCAGGAGAGATTCCATCAACACGTGAATATTGTCCTTGATGAACTTAGCTGGCATTCTGTCCCAGCACAGGGCCAAGCATCCCTGCTGTCACACTGGTAACAATTTCAGAATTCCTCTGGAGCTATAGAGCACATCACAAATTCTAAAACTCAACGGCAAAATCTAAAACTACAACTTCTGAGGGTCCATTAGGCCTAATAGCACTTGCTAAGCGCTCACTGACTAAAGCGAAGAATTTATTAAAACTGTTGCTAATTTCTTTAATTTTAACTGGAGAAGCAGCATCACCCTGTTCACAAAACCCCTCTACTGGGAACAATCCTTCGGCCCGGCCAGCGATATCATTTATCACCCTCCAAAATTTCCTATAATCATGACCAGCCTTATTGATTTGTCCTTGATAATAGCTGGGTTTTACACACTTTATACTCAAATGTAATACATTTCTAAATTGAGTATATCTGGTAAGTAAATCTAAGTTAAAGGGCCGGTTTTTTTTTTTTTTTTTTTTTTTTTTTTTTTTGCTGAATTTATCCCAGGTTCTTATGGAATTAACTAAACCAGGGGTGACCCATAGCTTAATTTTGGTATTCTTTGCTGAAATTAGGAAAGAGTGTGAATTAGATTGTAAAATGTGTTGTAATGACTTATTAAAATTAATTGTTAACACTTGAATTTAGGGTTTCTGATTAATTTACATTTTTCCAATCTTGTATGGCTTTAATGTTTGCCTAGTTATGGTTAATAAGTGTTTTACATTTTGGAAAAATGGAACTAATCTCTTTGCTAAAAATTTGCAAACAGGTAGCAAAGTAATCTGTGACAGAAGTCTGCAATATCATGGTATTAACATCCAATGCTGTTGGTAAATTAAAAAATGTCATGATCAATACAAGAGTCACTTGCAAGCTGTATAACCTTATCTATTCAAGAAATAAATGACTTGTATAAAACATCTAAGTACTTCTCTGCTTGCAAATTAGTTCTTGGATTTAAAATATCACAATTCATGTCACCTGAAAATATCCTTAGGCCGAAAACATTAGTACCAATGGAGAAGTATTCTTGAATACCATTTATAAATAAAGATTAGAGTTAGAAATGCGATATACAGCAAGCAAATCGCATGATAGGCCGGCGTAGGTAAAGGTCAGTGAGAAGCTGGTGGCCACACCATTATTTATAAAATATACTATTCATAAATAAACAAAATTCTTAAAACATAGGTTAAAATTATTTACATGTTACAAATAGAACAAGACTAGTTTGTGATTGAAGAAATATTGATGAGTCTTATTTGGATATTTAATCATGGGGTGCAGGTATATTGTGTACAATACATTTAACTCTTCACTACAAAGTTCTTATGTACTTTTGTGTAGGATTAGTTATTGTCTATAAAAAAATCAAAAGGCTCAAATAGCAAGAAAATGCCTTAAAATATTTTCAGGATAGCACACTGCATTGGACCAGAAGAGTGGTAAGTTAAAAGATCCACAAAATCAATTGAGTTAAGAATCTTGAGGATTGAGGAACTAAAAGAGAACCCAGGACAATCTGGGCTCATAAATCTGAAGATCTAGTTAGTATCCAGCGGTCCTGGAACCTCAAAATCTAAGGAGCTAAATTTCGACATTCTGAGGAGCAGAAATTACAGAGAGTTTAAGCTCTCAGATTTGAAGTTTCAGTTTTGTAGAACAGGAATTTAGGAAGGTGAACTCAAACTAATGGAAAACTATGGGTGCAGCAGATGTTGGAGAATCTCAGAGGAAACCACAAATCAAAAAACTTTACAGAAATTTAGAAAACAACACTTCAATATTCAAGCTAAGCAGAATCAAGTAACTATAGCTTGTATGACTGTCTTATTTTTCAATACTAGTTACAATTTTAATTTGATCCTACTATATAAATCAAATGTTTTCCATTTTGTTTTCAACATTCCAAAGGTTACACTCACATCTTGCAGTCCCTGAAAACATATACAAGTAATTTTCCTGTTCAGTTCCTTGAAAACCTTTTTTTAGCAAGAAGAATAAACTTAACTTAATATGGTTTCCTTGGAAACTCATATTTTGTTATTAATATTTTTTTAAATTCATTTTATAACTTTTATCATAAAAAAATCTAATAAAAACTTTGAGCAATGTTGTATTATCTTTTACTATACAGTCCAAATAAGTTATAATAAACTTTACTTACTCTCCTAAGCAATTCACTTTAGCAAATCTATGTTTCGTCTAGTCAGTTATTTATTAAACAGTTTTAACAATTATTTTTAAGAAGTTGAAAGACAAAAATAGCAGATGAGATTTTTGATCAAATGGTGAGTTGATTATCACATGGCAAATACACAATTTTAAAATCTAACAGAAGACTAACACTGGGGAAAAGCATCACAGAATACAGCTGAGTAATATATTTAAAACTTGTGTTACTTGGTATTTCAAAACCTGAAATTACACGTGCCTTCCAGGTGTCGTTTATAATTCTAACAATAGTATAGGCATCCCCTTCTTAAGACCAGAACCATCATAAATTGAATTAATGTTTTGGCAAGCAGCTGACAATGCTCATACCACCACTGAGACCTCATGGACCATAGCTCTATAAATCAACACGATTACCAGGGTTGCCAAATGTGCAGAGCAGGCTCTGAGCATGAGCGTGATACCGTGAGTGTCTGGTTGGCCCCTACTTCTGTCCTTTATGTGCTATTGTTTTGAACATCCTTTAACTCTTTCATTCTACAATTCATGAGAAGTAAACACATTTTATAAATGTTGTTATATTATTACTACTTTATATTATTTTCCACACAAATTTATGAATATACTAGAACATTTCTCATGTCCGATCAAAATTCACTCTTGTGGATTTTTGGTTAAAAATAAAAATTATTTACAAACTTTATTGATATTTAGCCATTAATATTTTAGTTGTAACTGATCACTATACATTAAATAATAAATTTATCATTTAAAAAACTAAAATTTTGATTTAATCAGCTATATTAAGGATGTGTTATGAATTGCTGTTTATATAAAAACAAAACAGAAATCAACAATATATAACTATTTTGTATGGATACAAATATCAAGCAATATTATAAGAATTTCATTAACATATAAAATTATAATTTAAATTTAAATAATTTTATTAACAATAATAATTGGTAAAGTTCAGTATTAACAACTAGAGAAGGAGTCATCTATTTTTTATGTTGAACAAAGGTATTTGAAAAGTCTCAAGCTAAGAAATTAGTATTTTGTTGACAAGCTGCAGTGTTATGAATGATATAAATACAATTGTTTTTATTTCTGTTCTTTTTATGCTGTATAACAGTTTTATACCAATCATTCATTTTATAAAATGAAGAGCTCAAAGCTAAAAGGATGAGGGTCCATTAATTGTCGTTTTGGAGCTAACACTGATTTCTTGTATTTTATTTCTTATAAAATATTGCATGGTATCTAACTAAGCTGAAAAGATGAAGGTGTACAAGCTATAGAGGTTTGAAAAAATACGTGTTCTAGGCTAAAAGGATGAAGGTGCTATAAATGCTGGTTAAAAGGATGAGAGTCCACCTAGTTCAGATTGCTGACCACAGAGGTCTCTGCTCTTAGTGCTGTTGTTTGTTGCCCATCTGCTGATTGTTTGTGTTTTGGAAATTTGCATTCCAGTGTTTATTTACAGCTTCAGGTTAATTGTAGTGTAGATTAGTGTTGTTTTGTGCAGTTTAAAATGTCTGACAACGAAAATTCTGTAACAATTGAAAACTGTGCAAAAACCACCTTGACTTGCAGGTAAAAGAACTTAAAATTTTCTGTGATTCCTTCGCAGGACAAAACAAAAAATGTGTTGTTTTCCGTATGCTTCACTACATTGTACACTATACTAAGAGGCTTGAAAAAATAACAATGATTTTTCCAATCAGGGGCCACTCATACCTGGAGTGTGACAGGAATATGGCATTGATTGATCAAAAATCTGTGGTCGAAACTCCTTCCGAGTGGAACGGAGTTATCGAAAACTCCAGATCCAAAACAACTCCATTTAGAGTGATTTCTTGCGACAACCAGGAAATTTTTAAGTCTTGGACTAAATTTCTTTCTCCTTTATATGCAAAAAGTTGTCCTTTCAAAACACGACCTGTACGGCAACTAAGCATAGTTTCCCATCACCCACGAATGATGTTACATCGTCAGTCTTTTAATGGCATAAATGAAGAAAGTGTTGTTACTAAGTCTAAAAGGAAACACGTTTCCCTGCCAGAAGGCTGTTTTCACCTGCCAGAGCTTGCATATTGTGGACTTTTGCCTTTAAAAAAAAGCAAAATACGATGATATTCAACATTTAAAAAGATTTTGCTCTGTAAAGTCTCAATCATATTTTGACACACTGCCATATGCTTAAACTGTTAAATGTATCCATTACAAACAATCTTGTTATTGAACTTGTAGGTAATCAACATAAGCAGATCTGTAAACAATTTTTGAAAATATAGTCTATCTTATCAGTATTTGTTTGTTTCATTTCAAGACTTGTTAGTGGACCCTCATCCATTTAGCCTAAGATTTAGTGGCATTAAAAAATAAAATTACTATATTTAATTTTAAAATTTATAATTATAACCCAAATACATAACATATACGTTCCCAGTAAGGTACTGCATGAATTAGTAACCAAAATGAAGAGCTCTTTATTTTAATTATTTTTCAATTTAGTTTTAAATCTTAAAGTCTTGATTTCTCAAAACTTGTTATTTTGGATCCTCATCCTTTTAGCTTTGAGCTCTTCAAATATAAATTGAAGGAGAGTTAAGAGTGCTCTCCTATTGAATGTTAACTTACTTAATTATGTAAATTTAAGGGAGTAAATAATTCTGTGATTATGCTTTTTGATTTAAAAATTTTATGTTTTTTATGTGAACAGCCCTAGAAGTAAGCATCATTTGCCATTATTATTAAGAAGAATATCTTTACTCATAAGTGTTATGTACATATTTGTAAAAAAAGTTATAAGAATAAGTGTTTCCATCAATAAATTATGATAGATTCAGAATCACAAAATAAGTTAAATTAGTTTATTAAATGTTTAAAAATGAGATCTTTAATTCAATTTATTCATGATAAAAACAAATATAAGAATTTAATATTTTCAGTGTTATGGAATATCACTATCATTGTAAATTAACGCATATTGTTTGGAATAGTAGCTTTAAATTTCACAATGATTCATATACTTTTAGGAATCAAGCTTCAATCATCTTTGTTCTATACGAATTAAAATTGTTCAGAACATCGTAAGAAATAAAACAACTAAAAAAATTAATTAATTAATGCTTCAGCTTGGAATTATACTGAGTTTTAACTCCTGTGATTAAAGGATATGCTCAAATCAAAATTTAATTTTTGTAAATATATGCACACACACACACATTTATTTAAAAACTCATACACATTAATGAAATAATTAATACAAGAAAAAAAGGAAATAAGCAAGTGAAAAAAACAGTTTCAGCTTGGGAGTAGTTATATAAAACTGTAATTAAAACACTAAGTAGGAGAGACTCAGCTTGTCATTGCTGACTTATTCACAGCCAGGTAGTAATCGGACAATTAAATGAACTAGTCGGTTCAGGCCACAAAGCAGGTACCTCGTCATTGGAGACAACCATCTATATAGTGTGCTTTAGATTTGTTCAATGTATAGTATATTAGATTTTAAAATTGTAAATTTGCTACTTGATACTCACCTTGTCTCAGCTTGGGTTTTGTTTCCATAGTCAAATGTATCATTGATGTTTTCATGTTTTCACCTAAAAATAAAAATTTTGCTAGGAAATAAACCAAAGGATTGATTTTTTTCTTAAAAAGAGGAGATCCGTTGCTCCTTTTTATAAAAAAAATGGACTGGATAAAATTATTGATTTGCTGAAGTTAATATGAGTAGTATTAGAATATAAATCAAACTATTGTGACTTATTTCAACTGCAGCATTATTTAATGATTGGATTAAATTTAGTTTTATTGTCATTACTGTACACTATAAATACAGATTTAAACATAAAAATGATTGCTAAATGGTTGTTCTTACGAGACATGGAGTGACTGATTAGATATATATATATCTAATCTTTTACTTCACAAAAGTATATTACTTTACATACGGTATGTAAAATATATGCTCAAATCAAGTATTATGTTACATATATGTAAAGTAATATACTTTTGTGAAGTAAAAGATTAGACAAGTATATGGTACTTTACCTTGTCAACAGTTCAAAAATTTGCCTTTGCAGAGTTGTCACTACATGTTTTATGATGAAAGTCCCATCTTAGGTGTAAAAAAACCTGGAAGTCAACTAAAGTTAAAAACACATAATAAAATACTCAATTCTATAAATAAAACATATCAACAATAAATAAATAATGAAACACTAGATGGTAGGCCTGCTGCACACACACAAAACCACGGATATATATATTAAAGATGAAATGAAATTGATAACGTTGCATAGCCTTCATCAAGTCAATACGTGGTATTGATGGTCAAATATGTGATTGGATAAGGGCTTTACTCCAGATAAGATGGTTACTACCACTCTTATGGGAGCAAGCATCAGTGCAAGGTCCTATCTCCTCTCCTGTGGAACCTAGTTGCGGATGACCTGGTCGTGTCTTTGCACAGAGGTATGCAGATGACATTGTGATTCCTGTGAGTTGCAAGTTCATCACAACAGTCTCGGAACTGACCAATGCTTTTTGAACATGGTGGGGAACTGGTGTGATGGGAGTCAACTTCACCAAGGCTGCCTTTACTAGGAGGCATCAGTGTTGGTCCATTTTTACTGAAAGGCTCTTTCATTGAGTTAAAGTCCAAGATTAAGTACCAGGGCGTAATCCTTGATAGAGTTCTTAACTGGGGACCCCATCTGGAAAGGGTCATCACCAGAGGGAAATGGACTTTAATGCAGTGCAGACGTGTGATAGGTGGGTCTTGTGGAGGCTAATCCGAGGCTTTTGTATGGTCAGACCTGCACTAATGTTTGGGACTGTTGTCTGGTGGCCAAAAACAGAGGCCAAGATGGCGGTAGCTGGTTTGGCTGGCATCCAAAGAATGTCTTGCCTTGCTATCACTGGGGCTTTTCCATGTGCACCGGGCGCAGTTCTAGACTGTTGCTGCAACCTTGCCCTCATGGATATTGTTATTTGGGGTATGGCCAGGAGGAGTGCCTACTGTCTTCAGCAGGCGTGACTTTGGTCAACTTCAGGCTGCAGCAGGGGGCACTGCAGAATCGGCAACCTGATTCAGGAGAATGCTCTGCACATGATCTCTGATCAGATGCTACATAATTTTTCTTTTGACAAAACCTAGGATTATTATACCTTCTAGAGAGGATTGATCAATGGGAAACAAACCTTTTCCACCAGCGGAGATTGAATGGTTTATAGATGGCTGTTAAACAAAAAGTGGCACAGGTGCTGGAATTGTGGGGGTGGGCTCCTGTAGGGAGCTGGTGGTCCTTAATAAGGCCTATGGGTCCTTATCCCATAGTCTTTCAGGCAAAAGTCGCAGCCATTATGGAATGTGCTTGTGAGAATCTTTGCCTGCAGTATAGGAGTAAGACGATTAGAATTTTCAAAACCACTACTCCAAACATTTAATTTTTAACACAGATTAAATTGAGCAGGTTTTTGAAATTTTCTGTAACCAGCAACTTCTCATCTTAACGTGCAATTCGCCAGGCTGTCCAGGGTGGTGTTGGCTTGTAGTGACAACAAACTAACAATACAGAACTGCTCGGAGCTCGGCAACTCACTCGCTAGTGTTACAATGATCACGTCGGGACTACTGCAATGACGTACCGGGTATTTTTCTGCCCCAAGAATATAAGTAACTGTAAACCAAAAGTACCTAGTTCGAGTATATGTTACTGTTACAGATATTTTACATGTTTACTGCCAATCCTAATACAAAGTATTTGGACTCGTTTAGCATCAACAGTATCTGGAACATTTAACTGTACTATTTTAGGTGTAGTCTGTAATGTATGATTCTAAATCAATACTAGCACATTTTTTACTCGGTTACTGAAAGTACTGGGTACAGTAGGAATTCACAAGAACTAGGCTCACTTTCGTAGATGCTATGTGACGTTGAAGTTCAAGTATTTATTATTGAAACAAATTGAATTAATGTTATTGTAGTGCAGTACAGTGTATTTCATAAATTAAAATATTTATAAAGTTTTATATATATAGATAGATCTTGTTTATCCACCCTCCCTCGTCGGTGCACAGATAACTCCCTCGCAGTGAAGGGATAACTTGATTTATAGGTCTAATTTACTACTGAAGATGATTCTTGGGGTGAGTAATTTCTCATAGTTCTTTTACAAAGTCTAAACATGAAAGAGAACTCTCCCCAGCCCACTTTGATTTATAGGGGTTGGACAGAGCCCTTCTTTTTGGATAACAGGGGAACTTGGCAGGAGAAAGCCCCAGTTCCCATCCTTATCTATCCTTAATATCCTCTCTCTCCGGATGTATGGAAGACTTTATACGTTAAGTGCAGTAGAAGTTTCCTCAGCTTTTCCTAGTGAAAAAAGTATATCTAATTAGTCAGTCTTCATCCCCAGTCCTAGAAACAAAAATAAAAATGTATTGACAAAAATGTACTAGTACAAAATAAAAAAAATTATTACCATAAATGTTGCATTGCAAACTATCTGTTTCGAGAGGGAGTAAAAAGCGTGAAGAGTTGAGTGACGATATGTTTAGCTTGCTCAGGCAGGCAGACGGACAGACAGACAGCTGCTGTCAGAGGTACTGGCAAGACTACAGACATGAGACAATCATGGCTACCTGCTCTCTCCCACTGTACTGGCTACAGACACTATTCTGGCTCCCTATATATAGACACTCTGGCATCCACACCTGTGCAGAAGTGTTACTACTAGATTATCTCCTGTCATGTTAATATAAAAGATTTGATCTTATATGTTTTTATATAGATTTACATTTTTATTTTGTTTAACTTGACCAAGTTTATTTCTGAAAAGTAAATATTTTGAGAGTAATTAAAATATTGTAAATTGTTTTTGCTTTAATGTATTACCTCTTAAAAGCTGACATGTTTTAGTAGAAGATTTCTTTATATTAACAAAGAATAATGATGTAAATCACTGTGGGATAATGAAAATAATAAAAATATTTGAAGTCTTGAAAAACTGGACAACTATAATTAAAATAAAACTCTGAGAAAATACCATACTGAATATTACTTGCTTCATTGAGCTTAATTTATTTATTAATTTCAAAATACTCTTACAACAGATTTTTTATTTGATGACTAAATTTCTTCCAAAAATGATACAAGTATAAAGTGTCTTGATCCTAATGAATTTTATCATTAAAAAAGTTATCATTAGGGACAGAAAAAAAAAACAAATTATATTTCTTACATAAAATGTCCAGTCATTTTTTATCATATCTTCAAAGGTTAAATGACAAAACGTCCTCAAAGTTAAAAGTTTGGTTAACTAAACTGAAAAGAAAATGAAAGGATGGCA
This sequence comes from Homalodisca vitripennis, assembly GCF_021130785.1. Taxonomy (NCBI): domain Eukaryota; kingdom Metazoa; phylum Arthropoda; class Insecta; order Hemiptera; family Cicadellidae; genus Homalodisca; species Homalodisca vitripennis. Next base: position 55,074,923 of record NC_060207.1, read on the forward strand.
AGGCTAGGATAAAGCTACTGTCTACCCATAACTCAAAACATTTTGGATAGGCCTTGGTAAAAGTAATAAAGGTCATTCATTAATTGGTTCTCTTAAGCCGCATTTACACCAGATAATGCAGAGAATTTGTGTGCAATTTTCTGTTTATGACATTTTGTTGACGACTTTATGTTACAGACAAAATACAGCGTTTCTTCTGTGTTTTAAAACTTTTGTTTGCTACACAAACGCGAAACACTTAGTCAAGATAGTGGAAGTGGAGGTTGTTGTGCTTGCAGCAGCATCCTGTGTGAATTTAGCTAAACAACAAGCACCCTGCAGGTACTGGGTAAGGCCGGCTTTAAAAGCAATCTGTATACAGTGGAAGTAATTTATTAAAAGATTTAAAGAAAGATGGCTGGAACCCGTTGGCAGATGAACTGGTTTTAGTTTTTTTAGATACTCCTGAAGCATTTTTTGGTTCCTAATTTCCCTGTACAATTGTTTGGTTATGTTCCGTAATTTGTTTTGTACTTCTGCTTTGTTAATTTTTAACTCCTCACCAATTCCACTCCATGCACTGTTCCTTTTGTTCTTGTCTTTTTACTCAGATATGGTTTGATTCTATAGCACCTGTCTTCCTCGATATTTTTCTAATAACATTATGATTTGCTCTTTCGACCACTTCATATCAGTTGCAAACACAGATCATTCACTGACAAACAGGGTAGTTTGTAAAAACAAGCGATGTGCGTAGCGTAGGGTTGATTCACACACTGGCACCAGGATAGTGAACTGCGTGGCAGCCACGTGGTTCTGTATGAACGGAGAGAACGGGGAGATGTCTGAAACACCGAATCAGCGCAAATGTTGTTGACATAAGTCGAAATTCTTTGTTTGATTTTTACCGACTCTCGTCGGAAAATAAAAATTGTGTTGCAGACATGCCAAATCTGTCTGCAACACATATTGTTGCAGTCAAAATAAAAGTTGTTTAGTGAAAAGTCGTCAAAAACTGTTGTAAACATGTGTCTGCAACTCCCGGTGAAAACACGGCTTTAGGAAACATATCACATAATAAACCACTTGTTTACAGACATATTTGATGTATTATTCAGATTACAATACCTCATACAAAATAGTAGCAATAATTATCATTTTGATCCTTGCATCTTCCTACAATTGATTTGTTTACTTTCTGAGGAGGATGAACCAGTTCTCAGATCATTTACGAAATTAATTTGTTATTTTATCCACTCTTCTTTTTAAAGGCACATAAAGGATGGCGTGCTGTGACGACACAGTTTCTGAGGACGGGAACAATGAGAGGGTAAAGGTGCGAGGCTGCACAGATCTGTTCTGGCTACTTATCTACATCCTCTTTTGGGTTCTGATGATCCTGATAGCAGGTTTTGCACTGGTGTATGGGAACCCTCTGAGACTTATACATGGTTATGACAGTTTTGGCAACACTTGTGGCTCCTCGTACAATGATCAGCTCCTCACCAATGGCAACTTGTCTGGTATCAATACCGTTAACAAAAGGTACCTGTTCTTCATGGATGTCCACAACATCCGCAACTCATTGCAGATCTGTGTGGAGAAGTGTCCAGACAATACATTGGATGAAACAATAGTTTTTATTATTAAAATCAAAAGTTATTTTTCTGGTGTGAAATTGTGTTTTATGAGCATGGCAAATCCAAGCTCTAAGGGACATTTGCTTCATATTATGAACAAAGTTTTTTTTACCATGGTTTGTTCAATATAGTTTCAAGTGACTTAGTGTTAATTAGTGAATAAAGTTGAGAAACAACCACTTTTCAATTGTACTTCAGTTATTGTAATAAGGAACAGTTGGTTTAGAGACCAAAACGATAAATAGAAAGCAGGTTTTTGTGCAGTACCATAATACCAGATACTATCTCACATTTTTCTTACTCAATATTTTTATTTTGTTTCTTTATGATCTTCATGTACAAGCTAAATCAATAAACATCAAATGTTTGAGAAAATATAAAAATGGTTAGAAATTGTAGCAAAAGTTTCTTTTCTACTCAGTTTGTTAAATGAAGAAGCTTAAAATGAACTCTTTACATTGTTTCGACATCAGATATACCTAACCTACAAAATATAGTATAATGTAGGTGTATTTTCATTATCTCACCAAGTACACAAATTAGGCTTCTTCGTTGCTGACTTTTTTTGGATCTCTTCAGTCGAACATGACTCCAGATTCTAGGAGTCAAGTCTGTGACAGTGTCAGATTCCAGATGCTGCATTAAGAAGAAGGTGAACTAGAGTTAAACTTAATATTCACAATATCTAATATATTTAGGAGGAATTGAAGCCTATCATGTTGATTACGGCATGTGTCACTTGCCTACTGTTCTTGTTGTTGATAAGTGATGGGCAACACAGAGCCACAATTCTTGATTTAAAAAAACCTGTGAAGGCAGAGCATTAAATAAAGATGTACATATGATAAATTTATTCTTGTTACTGAATAAGATGCAGGTTGTTTTAATAAAATTTGTTTCTATTAATATAGCTCAAGCAGGAACTCAATACAAATGCAAATTAAAGTCAAAGTGAAGATTAACTAGTTTGGAAAATCAACTGGCACGATAACAAAATGTTTATAGTATATGATATTGTTCTATTGTTTTGATGTTCACAGAAATGTGTAAGGTCATTAACTGCGTAATTTCTCACTCTGTTTAAACTTCCGCGGTTAAAGGGGTTAAGTGAAGGTTGCAAACAAGAATTAGCTGGCCATTATGTCACAAAGGCAGTGAAACAGTGGTGCAGATTGGCCGTATAGTGATGTACAGAGGCCGACATGCCAGCATTGGTTACGGATCTGTAACCTGTGCCAGTATCACTTGCATCGTGCCAACAAAGACGCATTGGTGCAATATCCTTATGGCTAGCACCGCCTAATAACTACGAGAATAGGTTCGATATTGCTAAAGTGTTGCTTTGTCGACAGAAGCAAAAAACCGTAAATTGTTTAATTATGTTCTAAATGTACCATATAAACTGATTTAGCATAAACATTTCTGGTGTCAAATCCCAATTTTGTAGATTTGCTCATTTTCTTCAGTAAAAACTTCACATTCTTTTTGAAGGAATCCTACTTTCTCCAAATATACTCTTGATAACTCTATGGGAAAGTGATTTCTAAAATAAAAAATTATTTTATAGATTATTAATTTCTTTATTCATAACTATTTTTGATACTATGTTGTACTCCTTATTAATGTTATTTATTGTAGCATCAGAAATGTTATTATAATCATAACATATAAGTGGCACTTTACAAATGGAGGCTGTTATGACTGATTTTATAAAATCATCACTGTTCTCTAAAATTCATTGTTATTTGGCACAAATTTCTCCCCAAAATTGTCAGAATTCTAAGGAGGCTCAGGAGGACATAGTTGGCTGGAGTCACTGTAAAGCAGCCACTTTGGCACTTGACGTTAGAACCATTCGACGTCTATATTTAAACAGAATCCCCTACTGACATTGGTATGTACTTTCACAGAGACAAGAGGGCCAAGGATCTGCAATCAAATTTCAGGGATGTCATGGACTTTTATTTTCTAAGAATTGATAACATATTGAGCATAGGTATAAAATAAATTTTACTAGGTTCAAAGTCACATAACTCAAAATATCTGTGAAATTGTTCATATTCTGCATTACTTACCCTTTGTTAATATAATATAAGTAGTATAACAGATTTCTATATTCCCAAAAGCTTTCTTTCTTGAGAGGAACAACTGCTGCCTTGCTCTGCAATCTGCTTATGAGTGGCTGAAGTACTGTTGAAGACTTTCAGCATCATTTTGAAGAGTTTGCCAAATGTAAGTTTGCTCTTGCAGAATGCTGCTGATGTGGTATCACATCCTGTAAAGACTTGGACAGATGAATGCTTGGACTTGGAAGCTTTTATATATATTTACCCACTTAAGAATGAGCTATTACTTACACATTTGAAGGGGAGTACTTCTTTGAGGAAGACTGAATACACATATTTTTTTCAGAAACACTGGCTACAGTAAATAGAAAGAATTTGGCAATACATGGAAATATGAATAAAAAAGTATGAAGAGGGTTTATATCTATAATCATAATCTCTTTTAATTCATCAACCAAAAATGGAGCTATGCGGCCTCAGGTAGTTCCAGCGATTCTGGTGGTTCCTTTATTTCACCTACAGAAAATACAGGTGACTAACCCTAGCCATAACTTACTTATTCCTGAATCAGCCAAAATGTAAAGCTTACCATAAAATAATCGAACATGATTAAAAATCCATGTCATTACATAAACATTTTAATTCTGAGACACAGCTAATCATAATGATGGTTTATTCTTCTTGTTTGAATAGTCACCTCTTGTGAACTATTCAGCACAGATAGGTACTATTCTCACCAATCTGTCAATAACACAATAGCTTTGCCTTTTACTCGGCTTGTAAATAGTCATATGTCTCAAGGTGAGTATCCTGACATCGAAAAAATTATACCCACCAAAACAGGTATAACAGAAAGGTAAAACAGACCAACTATGCTACTAATGGCTAATAGTTATTATTCATGTTCTGTCCAAAATACAGTAAACTATTATTGAAAGTCATATAACTTGAGATGAATGCACTTCTTTAGCTAATATGGATTTAGCGAAGGTAGCACACATAGCTGAGCTGGGTTAGCTGATGTAATAATATTTTTTTTAGTATATGATATTGTTCTATTGTTTTGATGTTCACAGAAATGTGTAAGGTCATTAACTGCGTAATTTCTCACTCTGTTTAAACTTCCGCGGTTAAAGGGGAACAAGAAACATGTTTGGATCACATTCTGCTATCTGAAAGCATTTGAGTCTGATTTCTCATGATACCTTAAAAAAAATGAAAAATAATTTATAGATTATGTTAAATTTCTTAACCTTACATTAAGTGTCCTATATATAACGTAACTGAAGGAGGTGATTTCAAGATGGCTGACTGTGACTAGTAACTTGTTAATTGGTGGTCATTGGAGAGATATTTTAAGTGGTTTGATGATATTTTTAATAAGTTAATTGTACAGAAAATTATTTTATTTTTACATACCTTAGATATTTAGTCATTGGAGTGAAGTATTGTTTTGGTTGAAGGAAAGTATTTAGTGATAAGTAAGGGACAGTCTAAGGTTATCTGCAACTGGTGTTTTAAAACCAGTCCTGCAAATTCTTGTCAAGGTCGAATTCCAAACAAGGAAACATTCTTATTCCAGACAAGCATTCTGAAGCCTATCTTAGCTTAATATGGAATCGCTAGATTGGAAAGAAATAACTAGTTCTCTTACTGATTTCAAAGCTACTATCTTTGGATTGTTATATCCTAAACATTGTTCTACTTTAACTATCCTGCTACAAGTAAATACATTTTAAAGTAAATATTTGTTAGAGAATCTGAAAACCTGACAGTATTCTGTTAGAGTTTATAATGGATATATCTGGGATAAATGACTGTGGAGTATGTGGTAGAAATGCTAGGAGTGCAGCCATATTTTGTACTGGTTCGTATAAGAAATGGATCCATTTTAAATGTGCTGGTTTCGTGAACTCAAAAATAAAAATATTTCAGACAAAGAAATTCAAGTCTGAATATGTGTTTGAAAATTCAAGTCATGCAATGAAAAATATGATGCGAGCTCATTAAACCCTACTTCTGGTAATGAAGGCAATTTCTGTAACCAGTCATTGGCAAAAGAACTAGGCAGTGCCATTCTATGAAAAAATGAAACCTTAAAGTAGGAGTTGTATGAAATGAAAAATCAAAAGTCTGTACTTGAGCTTAAATTGAGGACACAATTCAACAACAAAAAGAAGAGATGGAAATTATGGTAAAGACACATAGCAACAAGGAAAGCCAACTTAATTCAATAATAACCTCTCTTGAGGAAATATTAAAAACTGAAAAACAACTAACAGATGAAATAATAACTGAAGTGGAACAAGAAAGTAACACTGACCTTGTGAATAATATAGACTCTGAGCATTGAAGGTTTTTTTAATTCTAAACACAACACGAAAGTGCAGGACACCCTTAATGCAGCCCCACATAGTGACTTTCAAACAAATATTATCCTTGGGAGCTGAGGTCCTGTAAAGAGGAAATAAAGAACTTGAACCTGTCGTAACAGTACTGGAACAAGACAAAGAAACTTTACAATACAACGTAGCTGATTTACAAGCTCAAAGTTCCAGATGCTTAAACTGTTATCCAGTCTTAAAAAATATTGCAGGTAACAAATGGCAGAAAGTGCCTAAAACCCAATATCATAAGTCAAGCAATGTACAATAGGGTGGAACGAAAAATATAGTTTTTTATTTCGATATATAATAGTGATAAAAAGTTGCCTGTTGCTATTATTTAATCAAATATAAAGTTTAAAGATGATTGGAGTAGGGTAAGAGGTGCCGCAAAGGGTTAGAAATTGTGATTTTTTCATGACATTTATCGAATTTAAATACATTTTTATCTGTAAAAATTATTGTTGTATTTTTCCATTTCTGCATAAGAAAGGCAATATGAATTTGTTATAGGTGAATATGATACACTAGATAACACATGACCACAGTTGGTGACATAGCATGTACGGTTAGAGTGGAAGGGGAGGTGTGATACTGCTTGTCTGTAGGAAGTTGATGGGAGAGGGCTAGAGCTAGAGCCAGTAATTGAAAAAAGGCAATTGCAACCACTGTCAACAATAAAGCTGGAGAGTACAAAGGTTTGTTTTTTTATGGCAGAAAGGATTGTTAAAGAGAAAAAGAGGAACAAATCTTACATGAATACTGTCGTTAAAGAACACATTTCGTTAGTTGAAGAACCTGGTTCTTTATTTCTGGCACATGTTACTCCTTGCCTACGGTACAGGTGAGGGCATCAAAGACAGTATTATTGAGTATATGATTAGTAATCTGTGATTTGAACTTGCACCGTGTAACTTCAATTGGATGTGATGGCACTGCTACAATCACTGGAGCTAATAATGGTGTTATCGCTCTATTAGAAAAAAACATTCATAAGTTTTTGCAGTGGCTAATATGTTTGTTTCATTGCAACGAATTTGTATTGCGCTACCTGTTTTGTGCATTAGAGGGAAAAACAAAAGGATCTAATGAGTTCATGAGCTTCCAGTAGTTACGGACTCACCAATTGAGGACAACCTTCCGGACCTAGAAGTGAAACAAGATCCAAGTACCGATCAAAAGTATGTACTTGAAATGTGTAAATCAATCTCAAGTGGAATCTGCCTCCCTGATCTAGCTATGAAGAAACCAGGAAAGTTAGCACATTAACGATGGCTGACGTTGGCTAGTCGCATTCTCCAGTTGTACTGTCACATTAAGCCCTGTTTTGTAAATGGAGCCAAACACTTATGGAGACTGATTTCGTTTTCACGTTACCTTTCTGTCCAGCACCTCAAAGTAATCGAGCCAGATATTCAAAGAAACGGCTACTATGTTCACCCTGAAAACATGCTGCTCTGCATGTTAAGTGATGAGAGAAAACACATTAGAGAGTTAGGCTTCCGGTGACTTTTGAAGGCAAAGTCAGAACAGAGAATGAGGTACGGAAGTTTGTGATACCTAAACTAAACTTCAAAGCTGAAGATTACATCGACATTATCAATTGGGCTGACTTAACAATCCCAGAACCACCAATGACAAAGCACGTGACTGATGAGGACTTAGCCAAGTACATAAGCGAATCAAGAGAAGATGGCCTGATGCATTCTATTTATTTTCCACGTTTTCCCTGCCATACTCAAGCTGTGGACAGAGTAATCAAGCTTGTAACAGGATCATCAATCTGCGTTTCAAGGAATTGCTCTGAAAGTCATCCCTCTGCCGTCTCGATGAAAGAAATGGATTTGTCAAAGCCAGAATTGCTTCATACAAGATGATACCAAAATTTGAAACAAAGAGACACTTTACCTAAAATGTATAATTGAGAACATTGAATATTGATTTAGCTTTGTTACAGTGTTTCATTAGTCTATTATTTGTATTATATAGATATAAGCGTGTTTAATGAATAGAATGCGACTTTATTGCATAGGTTAATCCTTTTTCTACTCTTTCATTTGGTTTAATACTATCACTGTACTATAAAAAGAAATGGAGAAATTCTTTTATGAATGTTAGGCAAAGACAAATCATCACAATAATATATCTATCAATATCTTACTACAGTAAAGCCAAAACAGTAAAATCTTTAAAAAAAACCTTTGTTTTTTCAAGTTTTAATACATACTAAGTGGGCCTATAAAAGGATGATGGCAACAAATTAAATTTAAGGTTTACTTTTAATTAAATTTATATAATAAACTTAAAATACCATCAAAAAATAAATAAATAAAATTTAAGAAAATTTGAAAATTTATAAAAAAAAAAATTTCTAGGCTTTTGCGGCACCTCAAGATGTGTTTCTAGCAAAATAAGACTTTGAAGAATTACTTTTCACATAAAAAGACAAATTAATTTCACTATTAGAATGTGACAAACAGAAAACTATTTTTTGCACTGTACCAACGTTCCACCCTAATGTACAAATAATAGACAAGGTAATAAGAGAACCTGATCTCATCTCTGAGAATTGTTACAAGCTGTTGCAAAATGACTCTGTACCTGACGACTCTGAAATAGAGGATCTTATTGTTAAACCTACTACCCCACTTAACTCTAAATTGAGACAAGCTTCCAACTTAGGGAAGCAAAAAACTAAAAAAATCACTGAACAAAAGGAAAAAACAGTCTTTAGTGATAAAAGGACATACACTAAAAAAACCAAAATGCTCATATGCGCTGACAGTCATGGTCATGACTTAGCTTTTCATTTGAGCAAATGTCAAAATTCATTTAAAGCAGTCGGTTTTGTGAGGCCTGGAGGTTAAGCTGGGCAAGTATTAAACTTCAAAAACATTGACGGAGAAGACCTGGGTTCTGAGGATGTTCTTGTTATTGTATGTGGGTCTAACAACATAGCTCATAATGAAGCTGAGAATTCAATAACTTTGATCAATAATACTTGAAATAAATATAATAAAAAAAAACAGTCTTAATTGATTTTCTTATTAAATATGACTTAATAGATTGGTCATGCATACATCAGGATATTAGATCATCTAACGAATCACTAGAGGCTTTGAGTAAAAAATGTTCTAATGTGTCTTTGGTGAAAATTACTACAGCTAACACACTTATACTCTTAGCACGGTTTAAATTTAAATTACAAGGGGGAAACAATGGCTTACTAGAAGTATTTACACAATACTACATTAAAGCACTGAGCCTCAAGTCCTGTTGACCAGACGTGCAACACAACACCTTGGTGATAGAATTAACTTCAATACAAAATGAAGATAAAGGTTATGTAGAGCATCCGCTACTGCACAATGTTTCTGACTCCACAGAGATGCCCTGCATCACTGTCCTTACTCCAAGCTCAGAGTCATTGGCAGGTGTAGTGGTGAAACAAAAATCTCAGAGAGAATTTTCCAGTGTTGATATTGATGGTGAATCCAATTCTTTAAACCCGGAGATTTAGATCCCTTTGATCCAGAAGTGACTCAACAGGTTAGTTTTGTAGCTGTTGATAATGTAGCTCCAGCCAGTACAAACACAATTAGAGATCAAATTCAACACAATCTACCTAGCTTACCTAGTAACATTACAAATTACAAGCCTAATTTTAAACTATTATTTGGAATGTTTGCTATATTTCCAACAAGCTTCCTTTTAATGACATTATAAATAACCAATGCAGGACTGAAGTAATTTGTATTACGGAACACTGGTTATCCTCATCGGACATGAAGAACTTGGTGTTAATATGTAAGTGCTGATTTCTTTGCCACGGAGAAACGTTCTTACAATGGAGTTTTTTGTATGTTAAAAGTGGTACTGAAATTTGACAACTGTCAAATTTGGCAAATTATCTCGTTTCTCAGAAGAACCTACTTGTGAGTTAGCAGGGATTGTCTTGCCTACTTTCAACACAATAGTGGTAGCTTTTTATAGATCTCCAGCAAGTAACTTTTGTCATTTTTAGGATAAACTCCATGATATTTTATCCTTTCTGAATGAATGAACCTAATTACTGCTGGTGATTTTAATGTAAACTTTCTCAGTAACCATGTGGAAACCAGAGAACTCCTCAACTTGATCAATAGCTTTGAACTTAATATTACTGTCTCAGAAGTAACTAGACCTTGGAACTATTGCAACCATGGGTAGCTGTATTGACAATCTACTGACTACTGTTCACCCAGACAGAGTACACTCTTCAGTAATTCACACGGGTATTTCCGATCATCTAGCCATCCTCTTCGAAGCGTTTTTGGAGTATAAAATACCACAGACTGTCTCAGAAAAGTCAATAGTTAGACCCATTTGTTATTTTAATCACAAACCTCAAAAAGTGCAGTTATCAAATTCAGCAATAGTTTTTTTAGTCTGATTGGGAAGTAAGCCATACAGGATGCCCCCTCAAGGCTCAATACTTGGCCCTTTAATGTTTCTTGTGTTTTTAGCCGACTTACCTAAAAGTATTAATGCTGATAACATAAGAACCATTCAATGTGCTGATGACACATCAGTGATTGCCAGGGAGAGGGATTCTCAATTGCTGAACACCAAAATTACAAATTTGGGTGAAACAACCTTAGTAAGTTTTAATACAATATTCTTAATACAAAAAAGAGCTGTAAGAATTATTAATAAAAAACCCACTGATCCTTGCAGGAAGCTTTTTCAGGATTAAAAAATCATGACTTTATAGAGTTTATAATTGTGAGTCATGTAAATATTACACAAAACATAAAAATAATTTTTCTTTGATACAAACACCAATAAACATAATACCAGATATAATTTTATACAGATAAAACAACATAGCTCTTCCAAATTTGAAAAATCCATAAATTGTATAATTTGTAAAATTTAATAATAAAAAAAATATTGAAATGCAACAAAGAATTAATGTCCAGCAAAAGGTTTTTAAAGGAAATAAAAATAGTTAATGAAAGTATACTATTCAGTAAATGCATTTTTTATGACTCTTTCATATAAAATAGGGTTTTTTAATATTTTAAATTGTAATAATAGTTTTAGATTATGATAGTTTATAATCAACAATGTTTCAAATTTCTTACTGAATCTTTATATTAAGAACTGGTTAATTTTGTATTATTTAAACAAATTTTTAGTAATGACCTTATTAATTTATATTGAACTCTATGACACTATATACACTATGTATTGCCTGAGAAATAAAAATCTATTGTCTATTTGGTACCTCCCTTTTTTGTATCATATCTTAAACCTTATACATTGGAATGACGTATACAGTTTAAAATCTTATATAAATTGTAAGTTAAAGCTATTTCTGGATCTGTTTATGTGGGCACTAAACTGTTCTATGCCTCTTAAGGCTCAAAAACTTAAAATTATGAATGTTAATGTTTCCTGGTATCATGATGGCCTTGCTAAAATAAAATCTGGATTAGATAAGCTACATTATATAACTAAAAACACCAACTCTGAGAGTAACACTGAATTCAAAATTAGGTACAATAAACTTAAAATAGTGTATAAGAATGTAACTCGAAAGGCTAAACTTAACTTAAATAATGGTGTAATTGACAAAGCTGTAAATAAGAGCAAAGCTACTTGGGGTTTAATAAATCAAGCAGCCAGACCTAATAGTAAATCAGTAAATTCTTCTGTGACACTGGAACCCGATAGTTTTAATGAATATTTTGTTTGTTCAGTTGAAGATACGTATAATAATATCCACGGTACTAATAATATATATTTTCTTTTTATCTTAACAGGTTTTCCAACCTGATCCTCCTGTCTGTTGACTTTAATTTTATTGAGTTTAAAGTCGAAGATGTCTATGCAGCTATGATTACTTTAAATAACAGTACATACTTACACTGTTTTGGTGTCAATGCTCCAATCTTGAAATTATGTGCTGGCTATATTTGTGAAGTGTTAACTTACGGTACCTATTTAATGTATTAAGTCTGGCATTTTCCCTGATGTATTGAAATTTAATAAAGTTATTCCTGTACACTAGAAGGGACCTAGAGATCAAATCTGTAACTATAGATCAATATTGATAATTCTAGTTGTGTCAAAGGTTTTGTAACGTTTAGTTCACAAGTAGATAGTTTATTATCTGGACTTTAATGAGTTAATTAATAAGTGTTAGTTTGGCTTTCGGGCCAAACGGAGTACTACTGATGCAGTTCAGTCTTTTGTAAATGATTGTTTTGAGGGTTTAGAACTGAAGAATGCTGTTAATTGTAGATCATATGACCTTTCCAAGGCCATTGGCATGGTCGGCCATAGGATCCTAATAAGTAAGTTGAGCTATTCTGATTTCAGTTAACTTGCTGTAAATTTCTTCAAGTCATACCTTTCCAATAGGAGTCAATATGTTTATTTAAATGTTTCTATTTCTGAAACTCACACTGTTAATTATGGAGTTCCACAAGGCTCCATTTTAGGTCCAACTCTATATATTACATATATAAATGATTTACCTTCTAATCTAAGAGCGGTGTAAGCACATATTTATTTGCTGATGACCTGGGGATCATAGTCAGCTCTAAATCAGACATTGAATGTAAAAGTACTGTTGGTTCTAAGACCTTGATTATAAACAATTGGTGTGCAGCTAACAACAATTATGTGTTAATAACGAGAAATTCAGGATATACAAATAACACTAGCTTAGTGGCCCAGTGAAATGATTTCATCTCAAGTTTCTTGGAGTATACAAAATTCAATCTAATCTTAAATGGCAAGCTCACATAGATTATGCTGCTTCTAAGATTGCTCGGGCATTCTCTTAATTACATCTCTAAAGAGTGTTATTTCCTTGGACCTTCTGCTGCATATGTACTATGCTTATGTCCACAGTTTTCTAACCTATGGGATTGTTTTGTGGGGTTACTCACAAGCTGCAAGCAAGCTATTCATTCTACAAAAAAGACAGTTTGGCTGCTATATAATGTTCCTAACCGTGAACACTGTAAACCTCTTTTACTAAAACTTAATATTTTAACACTGCCTTCTATTTATGTATTATAATGTGCTCTTGCAAGTAAAGGATGATTTGAAAAACCTCTCTAACTAAAGTAATAGTCATAGTTACTACACAGTAACAGAAATAATCTAATATTAACAAAATGTAATTTTTCAAGTAACCAATCCAGTTTAAAATATCTAAGCTAAGGAATTAAGCTGTACAATGAATTGCCTTCAGATATAAAATAATTAAGTAGAACTAATTTTAAGAACTGTGAAAAAAACGTATTACAGTGGAACTTGGATAATTCGAATCTCAAGGGACCAATAATAAAATTCGAACTATCCAAAAATTCGAATTAAAAAAAGTTAAGAATTAAAGGCTTAAAATAATGACACTTCACATCTTTGCTGAAAACCTTTATTGAAAATAACAATGTGTGGTTGTAAATTTTGGTTTTCTGTGCAATTCTACTAAGCAAAGTATGGTAAAACAATGCAAAATTGAACCATGAATTATCTAAAAAAATACACACAATTACAGTATATGTTTATCAATAAAAGAAAATAAGTTGAATGGTGATAAGGAACATTATACAGTACAATATTATTTTTTCGAAAGAAGTCGGAAATCTTTACTTGTTTTCTAAAGTTAAGTCTTTCAAAGATTCTGCCATATTCAATTATTGAAAATAGACTCATTTACGTCATTTTTACTTTAAAAAAAGTGCTCAGTTCCATGATGTGATGTGGTGCTCCGGCCCGCACTCGGAACGTTTATTTCCACCCCAACTGATGAGTCGCCTTCTTCGTCACCCGAATGCCATGTCGCCATCATGTTTGTTGTTGAGCACTTCAGCGATGATCTCCGCGTCTGTTATCTCACCACATACTGCAACATCTTCATCCACGTTGACAAAATCTTCAAAACGAGATGGCAGGGTCACTAATGACGTCCTCCCAGCCGTCAACTGAAGGTACCGCTTCCGCTATAATGTTCGTTGGCTTTTTCAGCGTCGTCCTCCTTTTTTACAAAACCAGCTTTTTTTAAAGCAATGTTTGATCGTTTCGGGCGCTACTTTGTCCAAGCTTTCTTGCACATGCGAGAGGCTTGAAGAATGTCTAACTTGATTTTTTATGGCGTCACAATCTTCAGTCAGTATGTACTCAACCAATAAACGTCTGTAAAACGGTTTTAGATTTTTTATGATCCCCTGGTCCATAGGGCTGGACAACCGAAGTCCATATTGGCAGGGAAAAATCACTTTAACATTTTCCATTACTGGAATAGTGTTGTGCGCAGTACAGTTGTCTATAAACAAGATAACTTTTCGTTTTTCTTTTATGAACTTTTTGTCTAAGTTCAACAACCATTTCTCAAAAAGGTGACGGGTCATCCCAGCTCTTGCGCTGTTCACATACTCCACAGGTTTTGATTTGACGTTCCTTCAAACAACGGGGACTAGCCGACTTGCAATCATTAGTAAAGGCAGCTTTTCTGATCCATCCATGTTTGCACCAACCAGGAGAGTAATTCTCTTTACTCAGTTTTTCCTCCGTGTGCATTTTTTTCTTTAAATGCGAGTGTTTTGTCAGGGGTGCATTAAAAACAAAGTCCTGTTTCATCAACATATGAAGATGTCCCTTTCGTCATGATCCTGAAGCATCTCCTCCAAATCTGTTTTCCATTGGTTGGCTTCTTGTTGATTAACGCTTCCACTTTCACCACCACAAAATTTTGTTGCGATCTTTGAAGCCGTCAAGCCACCCTAAACTAGCCTTAAAATCTTGTTTCCCCAATTCAGTAGCAAATTGTTCAGCTTTGTTTCTTACGAGAGGACCACTCACTGGAATCTTGTGATCCCTAGTTTGTTTTTGAACCACTTTAAAACAAACACAATTGTCCAAATCTGGATTTTCTGGCTCCCTTTAACCTTTTCCGGTCTTTAATGTTCTCACTTTCACTCCCGAGAATTTTTTATTTATTGACGTGACAACGTCTTAAATTAGGTTTGCGGCTCGGAGTCACTCATGAAAAAGTGTAACGCCCGGTAAACGTTACGATGCCCGTCCAGTGGGTCCGCCCGCACGGGATAAAGCAGATAACTGTGGGTGCGCCGCACGGGATAAAGCAGATAACTATGTTTTATTCGTGAAAATGTGGAGTGCTTAGATTCGTCATTTACAACAACTACAACAATAAAGGTAAATAATTGTACACTGATATTTCATTATCGTAAACTATGATTGATTGATTAATTGTTAGATTGACACAAAAGTTGAGAAACTGAGTTTATAGGTTATGTCATACTATTGACAAATGTTGATAGTGTTAAGTAAATTATTAGTTTAAATCACTCTGCCAATCAAATCGTAATTCCAGTCGATGAGAAGAAACAGCGCGTATTGCTGGTCGAACATTTAAAATAACAAATTTAATAACCTCTAACCTGTCATAACAGTGCGACCAAACAAACGAACTAAACCGACCAATCACCACGCGCGGAGTTAGAATTTAACTGTGTTTAGCAAGAATTTCAAATTCCAATTTTTAGTAAATGTTTTATTCAACTTTACCATTTACAATAACAAATTTTAATTAATTTCAAATTATGTACAATGTTTTAGTAAACAAAATATATTTCTATAGTTAAAATTTGTGCATTTCTTATTTTCATTCAATTCCTTGTTCCTATTGTGCAATTTAATAATATTCATATCAATAAATATTTCTACCGAGAAAAAGACGTTGTCACGTAAAATCTTCGCCGTAAAACCGACTTTACAGGCAACCATAATTTTTTTTTAAGTAGGTTGATTGCTGCTATTTTCTGAGCCAAAGACAGTTTTGTATGTTCGAGGATTACGAGGCGACGACATGGGAGTGGAGTGGTCTTGCAGGCAGCGCAGCTTGTGTCAATCGTGATGAGTCACGTCTACAAAACAATAGAGGCGCAGAAGCATAGGGCCGAGCCGGCCGGCCGGGCGGGAGTGTGGCTAGATCTGTGTCCAATGCCCCCTTGAAGCAAGTGCCTTGTGATTAGAAAGAGTGCAGCGTCTTTTCCCCCCCCGCGAATCTTTCCACTTTTAAATCGGCATCGGGTTCGAATAAAAAGTTCGAATTATCCAAAATAAACTTCGAATTAACCAACGATATTTTTGCATTATTTATATAGAAAATGCTAGGGCCAATATAAATATTCGAAATTAAAGAAGATTTCGAATTATAGAAGTTCGAATTAGCCAGGTTCCACTGTACTTAAATCTTGCCTGTACAGTGTTAATGATTTTTATACTATATTAAGAGATAATGTGGAATGGGCTATTTTAGTCTACTAGTTATTTAGTTGTTATATGCATGTACATTACATATTGACAATAAATGATTTGATAAAATATACTTATTAAAATATGAAAAAATTAATTTTTTGAAGATGAATATATTATCAGACTCCAATAGAAAACTCCAATAGAACTGACAGGTCAATTTCAAACTTTGAAACCACGGCGGATTCAGTGGAGGAGCCATGGCCCTCTCCGTAATTTAAAAAGTATAAAAAATTGTAACTATAAAAAATAAAATTAACTTAATGAAGTAATCTTGGGGTATGATTAAATTTCTTTCTAAACTTTTATTTTGTTATATATAAATGCAAAATCACCCATTACAGTAAAAGAGAATAGTAACATAAAGCTCCCTCAGAAAATCTGTGCTGGATCCCCTCTAGCTTTGAAACAATTCAGCTGATAATTTTTCTCAGTATTACAGTGTTTATTTCCAAACTTGACCTTGACAGCCAGTTCTATTTAAATTTACTATACCATACTAACAATAATTAGAATAGAAAATATAAATAATTTAATCACAGTTTATGAGATTTTTATGTGTGTAAATAATGATTTTTAAACTGAACATCTCAGGACTAAAACTATGGAAGTAGGTAATGTGGTTTTAGCAAGAAGATGGCTGCTAGCTGAACCTTTATAAACAACTGCCACAGATTCAAGGAGGATGTCATATGATACAATATGCTTGCAGCATAGTGAATGCAGCTTTATCTGCTTGAGTTGTTGCACATATGGAGTTGTTTAATACTGACATTGGAACATCATAAGCTGATAATGATCTCTAAAGTGTGATTGAATTATACCATAAATGTTACATACTCATTCAACTAGCAGCTGTTTATTTTTTACCCATAAACTTACCCATAATCAATCCAATTTTAAGAGAAAGTCTCAGTAGTGATGTGTTTATCCCCTTTTAAGTTTGTTTTATTTTTAAACTTCACAAAATGTTGCAGTGGATAGTTGTTGTGGTATGGTGAGCAGTCTACTATGGCACACAAGCATATGTAAAATATTAAAATTATCATAATTTTTACAAGGTAAAAGAGTCAAATTGACTGGTTTATTAAATATTCTATTAAATCAGTTTGACAATTCACTTTCTCGCTTCACCTTTTCATCAACCTTCACTCTCCCCTGGAACTTCAGATGTTGCATCAGGAGTACTGGGAAAATCATCTTTATTTCAGTTTATTGCTCATAATCCGTATACCAAAACAATGAAGTCAAGCTCTGCACCATCTTAATTAATTTGACTTGTACCAAAGCAAATCGCTAAAGACAGACACGTTTGTTGGCACAGTAGGGCTACAACCACATTCCACAGCCAATCTGAATCACTAGTGACATTGTAGGCAGTGCCGCATTTCCCTATAGGCCCACTAGGCCCAGGCCTAGGGCGCAAAATTTTAGGGGGCGCATAAATTTTATAGTACACAAAAGAAAAAAGTTGCGGCGGCGGGTGGTGTTGGCGCTCGGCGGGGCGGGTGGCCAAGGACAACTAGGTCCGGGGTGCGACGTTGACTCATTCATTGGTTCTATATATATATATATATATATATATATATATATATATATATATATATATATATATATATATATATATATATATATATATATATATATATATATACTATTGTAATTATCTTTCATCAAAATTACGTAATTAAGAAATTTACTGGATTTCTACGTCAGTGTAATCAGAGTCCTCTGGGGGGGGGGGGGGGGCGCTCTTTGGTCTGTAGGCCTAGGGGCGCCAAATTTGTAAATGCGGCCCTGATTGTAGGTTATGATTTAACGACTTCACACTAGTAATTAAGTAAACAGGACATGCACTTTATCACAGTAGCCAAAACATTAACATTTCTATTAACAACTTCACTATTTCAAAACTGACAAGAAAATCATTTGTGCTACTTGTCAAAACCTTTGCCAGAACGGTAGTAACATATTCTAGACAGACAGTTAATTTCATAACAGTGTTTAATAATTCCTTAATGATATTTAAACCAAACCACATAATCTTTCTGGTTTCAGCATAAGTTATACTGTCTTAGTACACTAACAGTTCTATTTTGTTTCACATGTATTAATATTCCAATTGCATTTATCCATTCTAAAAATAATTCAAAGTTTATAATTTTTTTAGTTTACTTGTTTTTTTAAACAATTTTTCATACAAAAAAGTACAATAAAATTGTAATTATTTGAAGTTTATTTTTGACAATAGAGGGTTTGTGTAGCTAACAATTTTTTCAAACATTTGCCATCATAAGGTGTAAAAAAGCCTGTAACAACACTATGTTATTACTTTTTTTGATACTTATACTGTACAATCTGATCTTTTCATGAGGTGGAAAATTTAACTAACTCATAGACTACAATAGAGTAAAATGAATAAATCATACTAATGTGTTATACACCGGATGGATTAAGGTACCATTTGGGGGGGAAGAGTGGCTTGATGTACCGGGGAAGGGTTTAGAAAGTATATGTCGAACAGGGAATTGGAGAGACTTCCCCAGGAAAACTTTGAAATTTATATTTCAAAACAGAGGGTTTTAAAGACTTTAAACTATGATTTCAGAAAATGTATTAGTTTATTTTTGCTGCTTCAATGTATAGCCTATACATGTATTTATTAATAAATTAAACCTTTATCCTTATTAAATTATTACTTTACCGAGATGTAGCTTGCTGACATTATATAAGATCAACCAAACTATACATTAAAAGAAAGTTGTTCAAAGTGTGACAGCTGCATGAGTAGGCTTAATAGGAACACAACATGTAGTAACATTCTTATCTACTGTTTATCATTCCAAAAGTTTTTGGGTAAGGGAAAATATATCTATGTTTACCCATCTACCAACATAGATATATTATATCTCAAAATTTGTTTGTATATATTTCAATATCTCTGTTGTATGTACTCCAATGTACATAAGAAATCATTTTTAAATGGTTGAAATCACTAACTCTATAACTATTTCAAAAGCCTGAGATGTGGAAGGCCCAATTAAGAGAGAAGACGTATAGGCTTAAGTCACTACACAGGGTAGCCACACGACTAACATAATTACACATAGTTGGCTCCTTCAAAAAAGTTCTAAATTTTACATAAAAAACTTACAGTGAAATAAAATACAAGCGTAATGTGTTGTTATTGATTCACAAAAACAAGTACATTCGTTATTTAAAGATTTCCATATTTAATAAATATGACAGTATTATACAATAAAGTAAAAGAAAACAAAAGCCCATCATTTTTTTATAAAAACAGCATTCATGGCCATTATTAACTAAATTTCTTATTTTATATGGGTTATACAGTGTGATTCTGAAACTCAGATATGGATTAGACCTATCACAGACTAAAGATCATGGATCAAAGAATAAGTTTGCAGCTAACAATAATACATTACACAAAAGGCTTGTAAAATAAACTGTGACATAAAGTGAAGCTGGAAAAGAAACTTTGTTCAACTTAATCTTAGAATTAATTGAACCTCAAAGACAAAATAAACGGGTATGAAAAGTAAAACTACTGCTTATGTAATCAAAACAACACTCCTATTACATAACTCTGTAGTCTGTACAGTTGTAATGTATTTTTGAAGAAGTTGAATGGGAGGGAGGAAACGCTCTGTCACTTGTAGGGTTGCCAACAGCTTTTTCAGAGCCAAATAGGCCCTTTACTGGCTTAGTGTCATGTTGGCGCTACCAGGATAAATAAGTCAACTTTCAGATTGAAGAACATTATTACATAACGTAAAGATGCAGACTCTTAAGACTATAAGGAATCATTTCTTTTGCATTTACAGAATTTGCTGTTAATTTAATTATTATTAAACAAAACTATGTTTCAAAAACTCTATTATTTGGTAGTTCATGATTTCAGACAAAACATTGACAGTAAATCATTCTTGATAACTTTGCACTTGAATCAAATTGAGATATGTATCAGCATGAGCCCAAGCATTGATATTGTGAGAATTAAATATACCACCTTACGTAAAATATAATTTGTTAAAAAATAAAGCATTTTCTAAACTTTATTGAAAGACAATTGAGAAAATTCTACTCTCCGTGGGTAATCCTGCTTGTGGTATACACAGAAATTTTGAAAGTGATACGGTTACAGACCATGATCACTACTACCACTCTTCATACAAATGAAACATTCATGCCATTTCACTAGCCTCGGAGTAAATGCTAAGTCTAGGGTTATTTTCAAACATATGCAGAAATTATCTCTACAGAAACTTTTTTTAAAATTATTATACTTGAATTTGATACCAACGCAAATTTAGTGTAAACAAAAAAAAATACATTCCAAATACTTTGTTAGCTGTTATTAGTTTGATTGTCAAACTGTTGTGTTATTGTGAAGAAGCAGAACATATATGATGGGACTAAACTTCCAATACGTTAGTTATTTGTTTTGAAACTAAAAATACTATTAGATTTGTTAGAAGATTTCTACAAAAAGGTATTGTTGTATCCGTTATGTAACAATAATATAGCCTATATATTAAATATTTACTTTGAATATTTACAAATTTTCTCCTCCTCCTTTTTAAAATTGTATTGGCAAATTTGACCAAACTTTGTTTAATAGTAAATCCTATCTATGTAAAGAAACTATCAAAGTTTGGTTTGAAGTCGGTTGATTGGTTTTAAGACTATGATTTCTTTATTAAGAAACAGATGGAAAGACTATAAAAGCAACATTTAATATACAATTTTTTTCAGCTCCTTTTCGAACAATAATGTCTTGTTTTGAAGAGAGAGTTCTGAAACACCCATTATAAGGGCCATTTTCAAATTGAGAGCAAGTATTATGTAGTAAAAAATAAAAAAATAAGTGAACTAAAACTGTTTTAAAACACACCGGCAGTGTTCCTTAGTCATAGTGGTAACAGCTCCTGGAGTTGCAGAGCTTAATGTATACAGTTTATAATTATTTTCATATTTGAAGTTGAAGACGTCTGAAATTAAGTCCCCTCACTGACAGCATTGTAGACATTTATTTTATGGTTTAATTACAAAGTTAAACCTCCAAATGTGTATTATTTTATTAGTCACCATCATTAATAAGATGAACATGCAAGGAAAACTTCATAATTTGTAAGAATTAAAGGTATTTTATTTGAAAACGTATACTCAAACGGGAAAAATAAAAATAAAACCAGAAAGATTTGAAAAAATAATAAAATAAAATATAGGCCTAAGCAATAATAAAAATTACGTAACTTTGTTTATTAGATATGTTGTATCATCAAAATGAAAAACACGATTCTTTGTCTCCATTATTTACGTTTCAATGTGCAAAAAAGTAATCGTCTGTGAAGAGACAAGTGTCGGCGAGGAGACCATTGCCATATGCGAAAAGATGAAAATCGTCAACAATCACTGACAATATGATGGCTTTCTTCAATCTAAATTACAGTTTATAAATAAAAGTATACTAACAGCTGTTCCTAATCGTGTGTTAACTTTTCGTGCATTATTATAAAAATATAACAATGTATATAACAGTGTGGTATTGACAAAATGTGTGTCCACACTGAGCGGCGCGACCAACAAGAGTGACGGACGCTGCTGTCGGCGGCGAAACTTGTGTCCACACTGAGCGGCGCGACCAACAACAGCGACGGACGCTGCTGTCGGCGGCGGCGAAACGTGTGTCCACACTGAGCGGTGCGACCAACAAGAGTGACGGACGCTGCTGTCGGCGGCGAAATGTGTGTTCACACTGTGCGGTGCGACCAACAACAGCGACGGACGCTGCTGACGGCGGCGAATCGTGTGTCTACAATGAGCGGCGAGTCAACACGGTGCATCATGAGCTCCATATTACTTTTAATATACGGAAGCTTTGTGGAGCCGCAAACTCATATCCTGGATCCAGGTCTACCCAACTTCGAACCGGAAGGAAACCCTTCAGATTGTTGCATCCATAGAAAAGAAAATCCAAACCCAGACCTCTCACTAATACTAATAATCCTTAGGATAGGTCAGCTGAATTCACCAGAGAGATGTAATGCAGTGGCTTAGCTACCTTGGGTGGCACCCGGTGCGGAAGTTGGTGGTGTTACCCTATCGAAAGTAAAAAGCAATAATTTTTATATGATAAAGGTCATGGATATAATATATTTTTTTTCTCTTTTATTATCTATCACTATAGAATAATACATGTTTAACAATTCACGCCAACCAAAAACAACACACTTCACGAAACAAATGAGAAATGTTGCACCTGAAATGTCAAAGATCGCGAGTATGGGACGGGGAATCCCCCACGACAGCGTCAAGCTATTTTGCGGGAATCCCCGAATTATTCATATAGCTGAGCTAGTGCTAGTGGAGAAATCCCCGAAAACGGAATTTTTGTGCTAGGGTTTTTTTTTAATTCTTCTTAAAGATGAGAGACCGGGTAAGTGTCACCCCCAAAAAGGTGACACCCGATGCGGCCCGCCTCCGCCGCCCCCCTTTGCTACGCCACTTTTTTACCTGCTTATAATAAAATAAGTACTCAAAGTTTTGACTCCAAATTAAAGTACACTAAGAGGATTTTTAAAAATTTGTAATTCTTACCATATTAAGACCACACAGTCATGACACAGTACACTTCATTCAGTCTTATATAGCCAGTCATTCGTGACGTTTAATATAAAGTGCAACGAAATATACTAACAAATACAACTAAAATAAACAAATATTTATTGAAACTCCTTAATGGTAAATAATTGTTATGTTTAATTTATACCTTCGTACTTTTTAATATCAGTTAAAAAACAAAATCTTTAAATTTAATAATATAATTAAAGCTGGCACTTCTATAAATCTAAAATAGTTTATTTTAAATAAGATTTGTTTTTACTTGTACTTTGTACCTGAGGCTAGTATACCGAGATTGTTAGCTCTGTGACATAGAATATCCATACATCAAGGGCTCTCAGAGATCAGTTCTTGGTCTATGTAATTTAACTTAGAACATTGACTCCAGATGGAAAGATTACAAAAAACACAATCCTATAACAAAGACAGCGTTAGAAATGAAAACCTAAATTGAGTGAAGTGTGTGTACGCTGTAGCATATTTTTCAAACACGAATCTTCAGACAAATATGAAAAAATTTAGGTACTGTATATTACATTAATATTTTACTTTGACAAAAACAAAAATGAGTCCGACATTTGTTGTGTATGTAATGCGTAGTGTTTTTAAGCAATAAAATATAATTATTTATTATTATCAATACCTCATCATCAAATAAACTTCACTTCTGAATTTTTCATCCTCTTAATCTCTATGCTCACTTTTCACTTTACACCCATGGCTTCTACCCATTTGGAGTTTCATTCTTCATATCGTATTGACAGAGCATAGATACATAATTACTCCTGCAGCTGACAGTTGTGGAAGTCTCATTTTAATTCCACACTTTATTTGTGTAAATTAATACAAATGCTTACAATTTTTCAATTAGAGATAGGTAATACGTTTTATGCTATTTGTGAAAAGTGTTTTTTTTTTTTGAAAAAATTCAGAATCATAGATTAACGCTTTTAACCAACACGGCTATCAAATGTTCAACAGAATAGTACAAAGTAACTGAAGGACCATTGATCAGTATCTCCTCTTTGGTCGCTCTCAAAGGGCGAGTTCAGTAATAGCCGCAATAAGGTAAACAGAGGTATGTATGAGGTGGAAGCGCTCTGGGAGGTTGCTAAATTTAGAGTGCACGAGGAGGGAGAGGCGTCGGTCGTCACGTGAGGGATCCCGTGATATTCCCGACGCGACGCTACGACCACATGATTAGTTACGTAACTGGCCGCAGCGCTAGTAACGCGCTATCCTATGTTAGAAATTTTGGCGCCAAGAGCCGTCTGTGTTAGTACCTCCGCATTCATGTGACTCAACGAATCATATGGTCGGCAACATTACGTAAAGTGGAATGATGCAAACCGCACCAGGTTTGGATCAGAACACTGTGCACCTATTATGACATGACGTTTGCACGTGAATTGCGTGTTTTATAGATTTAATTTCCATATTTAGAACTTAGGTTTTATGAACATCCTTTAGATATGTAAGTAAAAATAGGAGGGGTAATAGTTCCCAGTTTTCTTAGGACAGAAATGAGCACGAGCAGTCAGCTGTTGGGTCACAATAATAACTTTTCAGATATAAATGTTGGAAAATGTGTTAAAAACAAAATTATATGCTAAAAGTTAGTATTTGTAAAAACGCTAGTTTATTATCTATAATCCTTGTGAAGTATTAGTTAGTGACTAAAACTAATGCATTACTGGAGCCCTACGTTAGCATATTATCAGCTGTTTTTATCTCGGGTCTTCTATTATATTCTGAGGTCATTGTTTACGCTCTTTCGGCCTTTATCATTCTAACCTCGACCTTGCCCCCCCTCCCCTTTAAGTCTCTGCTCTTCACAACGTCTATACTCTACTGATAACATTATTTCCCGTTTGATCCTAGTTCCTCACAGTACTATAACATCCGGACATTTTATGAAATAATTTCTAAACAACCAGACAATTTCAAACAACATTCATGTTAAAGTTTCAATTTGTTTGACGGAAATATAATTATCACTCCTTATATGGTAAGAGATGGAGTTTGACGCAGACAGAGTAATCAGGTACATATCTCGAGTACAAGTGTACACACCCACCATCATATCTCACGTCAAGATAAATATCCATCTGATAAACCTTACTTCAAGTTTGTTCTGTTGAGATTTATTTCATCATACCGTAGGTAATTAAAACATTCGAGTGTTTTTAGTTCTTTACAAGACGTGGATAGCCTCGTGATCAATTCATTGTGTCGACTGACAGTGGATAGTTACGTAATAGGGATTTTACATAACCTGTTAGGTTCAACATTTTATCTAAATCCAAAGTCACCATTGTTTAAGAACCAACATGCACTTATAAATTTCTCCATTAAAACAAAGGTTGAAGTAATTGCATAAAGGTAAATGATTAGTTTGTATGTCGTTCAATATTTAGATTTGTGTGTCAGAACAACCTCTTCATATCTTAAATTATAAATCCTGTATTGTCCGTTCCATCCCGCTGATTTGCAATAAAACTCCCAAGATTTGTCTATTTAAATGGTAAAACTTTAGTAACATAATACTCATATTATTACGATAGTGATTAAAACAATATTTAACTATAAAAAAGAGTAAATGAACACACACAGTTAAAAATAGCCACGGGAGGAGCCGATAGAAAACTACACATCCTCTTTTCTCAGACAGAGTTAGATAAGTCAAGGTACGCTAAATGTATAACGAACAATTAGAATAAAGAAACAAAATGAATCCCAGTTTGGTGTCATGTTTTCGATATTACACCCATCCTTAAATAATCACTTACTGTTTTGGAACAAGCACTGCGACAATGTTGGGAAACTCGCCTTCAAAACTCTGAAAATCCTCTAGTGAAATAATACTAGATTGAATTATACCGATATAAAGTTATCTAAATGAAAAAAGTTGAGTAATTTATCCTTTCCAGCAGGGCATTTGGAATTTGGAGTAAGGTGTTGGTGGTACTTACAAAAGACAACAATGTTTCCCGAAAACGTTTTACTGAGAGTTTCTTAGAAATGCAATATATGTCAACTTTTCGGGAAAAGTACTTCGCTGAATAAAGAAAAGTTAACTAATTCGGACACCTTTTCCTAGAACAAATAGTTCAAGTTTCTTAGTAACAATTTTGAAAAATCAATATAAAAACTGTCTTATAATATGCATACTCTGCAAGGCTAGACATTGATAACTGTCATCTTATCGGTATCGTTTATATCTCAATGTCGTCACTCATTCATCTTCTTCGTGGCCTTGCTCTGTATCACTCACTGATAACAACAATCTTCTAGTTGTGCCGTCGCTATGTTGTTCACACAAAGTCATACTTGTTATCTTGTTCAAACAAGTCTCATTGCTTTCCTTGCCTTGCTCATTTCTCGCTGTACCAACATGACCTTTGAAATGATCACTCAAACAACACGACGGCTGCAGCAGTTCCAATAATCCTGTGACGTTAGACTTAAGAAATCAGTAGAGGAAACTATTTATATAATCTGATAAGTATGAAACAAAGTAATCGGATAAGTGATTATTTTTAGCGTTGATGTAAGAATTCAGTATCATTACAAAAACAGAGGTCCATACTATATCCCGTATAAAACTTCGCAGCATTTTAATGTTTAGAATTTGCTAGTATTCTGAATCCTTGAATCAGGGCCACGAATTTTGTAAACCGTCTCCAAATACATAAAAAAGGAGTACAATATTTGGCACTATATTCGTTACTTTCCGCGCAAATTTCTTTTCAACGTATTTCTTAAAGTATCACATTTTAGTTTCGTCACAGTAAATCCATAAAACCAATAATTTATAGATTGCTTTTGCGTCTGCAGATTGAGAACATGGTACATTTCACATATCTCAAAATGTTTCAGTGAAACTCAAATGTCTAATGAATCCAACATAATGATGCTTATAGCGTATATAAATAGCTTATTAAAATAACATAATGCATGTGTAATTTATTACCACGCCATATTGCATGCGACAATTATTGCGAGCGTTCAGGGTAATCAAATTTTTTGTTTGTTGTTTCAATAACTTAAAATCCATTACTATCTAATAAGTGTAAAAAAGATAGCGTATTTAAAAAACAAAGCTATATGCTTTCGTATGGGTTAGGGAGATTTGTTAAAAATTAAATTGTTTAAGGAAAAGTACATAAATACAAGCAACGGGCACAGACAGTTCTGTTTCCAATGCAGATTTTTTCAACACAATTGAATGAAATGAAATCTGCAAGGTAGGTTGCGTAAGAGGATAAGTAAGAAAATAAGGATGTAAATGTATTATATTCAGCAGCTGAGAATGGTGTTGAAAGAGCGCGCCAATATCTGAGAGTTCCGAAATTTCTCTCAGTAATGTTACGATGTTAAATTTTCTCTCTCTTCAATATACCTCATTCTCGTGGGAAATTTACTCATAGAAATCTTTTCCTGTTACGTAATTGTTTTATTTTTTCAATATAGTAATTTTATTTATAATTTTTAGTTTTTAAAGCATAGGCTACAAGTTTTAAAGTTCGCATTTTACACAAATCAAAGTATTCAAATTAGTCTCAGTAAAGACAGGAACCCAACAATATATGAATTTATTCTGCTTGGATACGGTGATTAAACAGTTATTAAAAAAGAAATATGTCACAGTGAAACAGTAAGTTGGTGTCAAATTACGGCTGCAGCAGTTCCAATAATCCTGTGACGTTAGACTTAAGAAATCAGTAGAGGACGAGTATATCATTCATCTCAAGAACATTAGAAATAGTCTATTTTAAGTTTTATGATTTTTTTTCTATCGAATGCCATTTAATGTACACTAGGCTAGAAGAGTAAACTTTTATATACAAGAATTGAGAAAAAGGTATTCACTCTCTTCTCGATCTAAAAAATACTATTCGGAGTCGATTGATTATTTTAATTTTCAAGTTTCTTTCTGTTTCCACTCATTGGATATACAATTACAATAAACTCACAAGCCAAATTTGTATGGTGTTGTTTTCTGGGTTACCGGTTCAGTAAGTATTTTACTAGTATGGGAATTTCTTGGACTATAAGTATATGTTTTTATGTTCCGCGTAAACACTAGTCTATTGCTCAATATGTTTACCAAAACAGCACATTAGTCTTTTTGTTTACTTTTTTTAAACGTCTCTAGTATATATGGAAACAAATGGAAAAGGCATAATACCAAGGTTACACTCACGTCAGACTTCAGATCAGCGCGAAAGCTTCGCATTCGCCCCACAATGGAGAACATCCTGGCCTGGAGAGCGACTCCCGATAGACTGATGTTTACCAATTTCAATTTTTATATAAAGCTATTAGATGTAGAGTTTTCACATAAAATTACAGACAAAACTATGAATCAAATTTAGTTTTTAACTGGCGAGAGACAATTTGCTGGACGCTCGGTCAATAATAGGAGAGGAAAGAATTGATAGGAAGGACGCTGGTATCGTTCTTAATACTGATTACTGTCAATATAACCACCACTCCTCCCCCACCAAACACGGATAGACCACCTCACTCCTTCAAACACCCACAATTGTGGTGAACATCTTGTACCACCTGAAAATGCACACAGCTTCACCCGAGGAGGCTTCACGACGATCGTGCGTCATGGAATCGAGAACGACAAAATTACGATGCTATTGGTATATAGATGTCAAGGCTGTAACACACTGCGATTTACTACAGGGATACAATAACAGTGAAAAACACTTTGGGTCGTGGACTTGTTCAGTGCATTTGCATATCAAAATTATACTGTTTGCTATTATTGATATTAGTAACATGGCTAATCTTAGTTAGAGAAACATCCACCAATCAGCAAATTCAACATGATTCAATTGGATTGACTTATACTCTTGTTCTTAAATGGCAAAATTATTATGAAAGTAGTAATTTAAACTCTCAAAAAATTAATGAATGCGGTCTCTTTTCTCTAACAAATTCTATACAGTTAATACAAAGAAACGGGTGACATAAATTATCACAATACTGTACTTTTTTCTATTAGAACTGTTTTAGAACTATACACTGTAAATATATTAAATAGTACATACATAAATCATTATTATATTCAAAAAGCTACCAAGCTGCCTTATATAAAATATTATATAAATTTCATTAAAACATCTTCTACTGTACAATAACCACTTCCTGAAACTCCAATTCTCGTAACAGTATATGTAAATGCTCTATGCATAAAAGAAGAAAGTCTGAAGGTAATTTTCTATGCTAAATATTAGAAAAAACAATGTTATTCCATCAACAATCTTTTTGAATCAATTTCTTCTAAAAATGACCAATTTTAAAATAAGCGACACGAACTATCTTCAATTTTTTGTACAGCTATAGGCTCCAGGGTACCTTCAAATGCTAATCTATTAGGTGAATTCGAGCAGACATTTGTAGTCTTATAAAATCCATAACCACTTAAATGGGTAATTTGCATCACTGAAATATTTTTCGTACGGAAAAAAGTGGATACAATTTTTGCAAAAGTTTACCAGTGTTTCTCCTGCTAAATTTACATACAATATTCTGATGTAATGGTGACTTTTCAGGTTAGACGTTTAACCGAATCAGGATACATAAAAACAAAACATAAAAGCGATACAATGTAATATTCTTTATCGGTTTACTATCAGTACTAATAGAATATTACTAAAATATAACAATTTGATTTTTAAAATGAAAACAAGTTACGGAAGGATGTTATATAATAGATCAATTGGAAAAATAAAGCAGGTATGATTTAACCAATAAGGGGTGACGTAGTGAGTCGCCTTGTACCAGCGCCAGGAGTATTAGAATAGCTTGTAGAAGACAATTTTAAATCAAGGCTCAGGGTGGACGACCGACCAGTGAACTTTGCAGGATGGGGACGCAGCCTAATAGTAGTAAAGTATAGCAGCTACATCTACAGTGGCCTATTGCTACTATCAACGCTAGAACGACACTGTCACTACTAACGTTGGTCACGGAAAAGTAGTTAACTGAAGTTGTAGGAACAGTACAATAACTAATAATGCCAGGTAAAATTCAGAAGTAAGATTTTAAAGTAGAAACCTTTTTGGCAATATGGCTGATAGGTCTGAACAATTCATTCAATTCTCCAGGTTATTGCAATATTTTAAATATATATTATTTTTTACAAAAAGTTCTTTTGTATGTATACTTGATTATACACAAGTTTTCGTAACCCCTGAGAATTCTATTGGTGGCTACAGATATGTACAGATAAACGTGTTCACAAGACAACTGTCTATGCCCTACAACACCAGAAATTGACATTTTCACCAAAAAAAAGTCTATGCATGAATTTTCACATCACTATCAATAATACTATTTCCAGAAAAGTTACAATTGAAAATACTATAGCCCGTCAGAACAACAAAAAGCGCCACTCGCAATAAACTGTAATTTAAGCAAACACA
Organism: Homalodisca vitripennis; assembly: GCF_021130785.1. Classification (NCBI taxonomy): domain Eukaryota; kingdom Metazoa; phylum Arthropoda; class Insecta; order Hemiptera; family Cicadellidae; genus Homalodisca; species Homalodisca vitripennis. The sequence continues at coordinate 55,105,420 of NC_060207.1, forward strand.
AATCTTTACAAACAATCAAATGTATAGACATTGTGAACAATACATGAAATGTAACTAAACCCGATTCTGGAACCATCAGATAATTTTAATTCCAAAGAAGTTATGGTTGTGAAAAAATGTATGCAATAAAAATATAACAAGAATCAACTTTTCGTTTCAACTTCTTGTTACAACTCATATTAAAGGATTATATTGCGTCAGGATAATACGTCAGTGCATAAATGTCAACGGTTTAAAAGTTTTAAAAATCAAATTACCCAAAACTACGTCAATTAATTACTTAACGCAAAGATTTATTAAAACAATCCAAGACGTAATTTTAGCGATTTAATCTATATTACAAAGATTTGTAGATTCCAAATTTTGAGTACTTTTTAGGGAGTCTGCACTTTTTAAACAATTATCAATAGTACCTCATTTATTTCACATGCCATTTGAAATCTTTAAAATGGTGCTTTGACTGAAAACTCCAAGATGGATATTTCTAATTTCTCTGTTAATACAATTTAAAGTTCTGTTAAAGTCCAATTAACTGAGTGCAAATCTGCATGGAAAGTATAGATAATTAGGTCATTGCCCTACCGTTAAAATATTCAGGCTGTGAAATATCTGAGTTGCAATATTTCTGCTCTAATTTTGTAATTGGAAGCTTCACAATCTGGCAACACTCATGAGCGACATTTTTCATAAAAGAAAGTGCTCAACAAATAATAAACCAGAGGTATTGCGAACTGGCAGCCGTTCCTTAATCATAGAAGAATACTGTCACTAAGTAATAACATACACTTAGGCCTAATGTGGTAGGAAATCTGTGAAGCCAATTTTTGAAACCGTTCCATAAATCACAAAATAGTTAGTTTTTGATTTATTAAAATAGAGAACTGTACGTGCGTATTAATGCTTAAATTATAGGACTATATTCATTGATATATTTGTTACATTAGCTAACCTATTCACATTTTCAGCAACATTATGGGGACTTTTCAGGAAAAGGCCTTTTTCAATCCGAGATCTGCGACGCCCATTGTCGTGCCAATTCAAACTGAATGTGCTTGTGGATGAATACAGTGTATCATCTTCCCACCTATTTTTCGTAGTTGCATCAGGTAACATAGACTGCGATTCGTCCACCCAAGTCCTCCCAGATGACCGTTCTGCGAGCACCCAAGACGTCCGTGGAAGTCCATGTATGTCAGTGTAAATATGCCCATCATTACACATTTTAAACAATGTTTCCATTTCTATACAGTTGTAAACCTAGGTTTATTATTATTTATTAATAATTTATACTACTTAATTAGTTTGATTGTATTAATTAGTTGTACACTTGTTCAATTGATTTTAGTTAAATTCTCAGATTTAATTTAAACATGATTATTACTAGATGTCAAGCTTGATTAATAACAAGCTTAAAAATCCTTTTTAAAACATCAATATTTTTGTTGTATAGGAATTCTATTATATATTTTAAAGATGAATGGATATTTTGCCACATTTCCCATTGTCGAGTCTCAAACTGCTTAAAAAATAATGTGCACAACTTTGTACTTTCTCTACAGAAAGTGGCAAAAACTAAATATGTTTTAGAAAGTATTTTTAAAAGTTACAATCAGTCAGGCTGTATGTACCAGTCAGGTTGATCACTCAAACCAAGATTTGTTATCATCATATCTTTTGAAGTTTAGACATAAAAATGTTGTAAAACTTTGTACTCCCTCATATTTTCAGGTCTTCTTTTCATTATCGGCCGGATTTTGAACCCCTAAATTAACTAACTACACCAATTTAAATAAGCTGCAATTTTGTACTGGCTTGAGGTATAAAGCTCTAGTTTCCACCTTTCAAATGAGGTGTAACTTAATGGGTCTTTACATTTAAACATTTTGAACCCATTCAAAATCCCATTTTGGGGAAATTTGTAAAGTGTAACAGTTACTAAAAAGCTCACTTCTATTTCGTAAAAAGCTATCTCGAGTACCATATATATATATATATATATATATATATCTGTGCCTTGGTGCAAAAAAGGCCGAAGTCCAAAAACCTGATTTTTCACTGCGGGCTTGCACAAAATTTCTTCATTTGTTGAAACATTTACTGTGAAGTCAAATTTAAATATATTTCAATGAAATGTTTCTACCTTAATATTAGTTTTATAACTGATATTTTTGATAATAACTAAATCCTTGTAATATTTTTTAAAACATTTTTTGTTTTAGGACATTGGCCTTTTTTCTTAATTTTGGTAATTATAAATGTTTACAAAATTTGTGGAGATTGGCCCTGTAATTTTATATGGTGTTTAAATTTAGTTACTCAATAACAGTAGTTTCTGATGAAAATTAACTATTTTGTTATTAGCACAAAGGAAATTAATTCAGGCATATAAAAAAATCAATGATCTATTCATGTCATATTTATTGTTTTTCACACATATTGTTTGAACATTTTTAATATAGGCTAAGCGTGTCTTAGAATATGAAATGAATCTTATCTACAGTATAAACAATGTTATTCAATATGGTTTCATACACCTTCACTATTATAGTTTTCTTCCCCAACATCGTCAGAAAAAGTCTTCAAATGGATTTATATCTTCAACCTCGGAACAGTACAGTTTGCTATTAGTACTAATATATGGCATTAAAGATGTAAGATCTTCTACTTTTTCTTTTGACAAAGTAACTGGCGTATTATTGCGATGGGGACAACCATACACCTTTGGGTATGGCCGTAGCGTTTTTTTTTTCTGCTTATGTCCAACACCTTGAACTCTTCAGATTCCTTAAACGATAAATTGTACAAAATTTGGGGAAGATTTTTCTTTGTTGTACTCATATTTTAACCAATGAATAGAGTTCCAGTACACACCCTTTCATTCACCATCAATTTTTAGTTTCTGTGCACAAATTCAGTTTTAAACAATGACTTGAAATTTAAAAATTCAGTTTGTTCCATCTGAAATACTTCAATCTTTGGGGTGCATTCAATACATCTTATGAAATTGGACCAGTCCCTTGTATCTCTATACAAGTTACTGTTCTTTTCCTAGATATTTCAATGAGCGCATGCACACCGTCAGCTTCCATGTGTTGTATGTGGCCCGGTACAAGAAACTTATGGTGGATCACAAGAGGATTGTTTTCGTGCTTGTCGTTCCCTAACCAGAAGCAAAAATATTGAGCTCATAATGGTTTCTAGTTTGGCCAGGGCAACAATCACTGTAAAAGATTATCTTTTTTACGTCATCTCCTAAAATCTCTTTTACATATTTGTAAATGCACGATCCAAGTTCCTGCTGCCACGCATTGCTACAGTTTCATCCCACAAAAAACACATAGGTCTGGAAGGATTCGGGTGTCCTATTTCTGGTCTCATATAAAGTCAAATTATAGGTCCATAGTTGTCTTTTATAAAACGATACACCATTGACAAGACAAAGTGTCGGTAAACATTGTTCTAAGTCAAAAGATACCACTACAGTGTCAGAGTTTGTCTTTGATCTGTCTTTATCAATCTTCTTTTGGTTATAAGCAGAATCAGCCATTTCTAAATGTTCATCTTTTAACTTCCTGTGTATTTATGCTTTCTTCCTCTATGACCGATGATTTTATAATCGTGTCATATTTGTCACATTTCGCACAAGTATCATTTTTTGGGATTTAAAAATGCAAATTAAAATTCTTTAACGAAAATATTTCTGTACGTATGATCTTTTTCTGGTATAATATTATTGTCTGTACAATATTTTAAACCATTCTGTACATTTTTGATATAGAAAGGTCTGGAGAGATATTTCTTTTGTGTATGTGAGCGAGAGTAATGAGACTCATATGCTGGGAACAATTTAATGTGGTCCCGAATCACATTTTTTAGCATCTTCAGATATTTTTGGATGGTTTTCCGTGCTTTCCTCTTTTGTGTTCTAGACAAAGACCTGATGTTGAAGATCTTTTCTTCTCCACAATAACTCTCACCACCTTTTTCAGAGTCAAATCAAGAGTTTTGCAAGTACATCTTTTGACATACCTCAATTCTTTTTCCATCTAGAGGAAGAAAGTAGTGGCGAGTAAACTGACGCCTACTGCTACGCCCATCTTCTTCTCTTAATCTCTCTCATTGCTTTTTTACTTCGTCAATAGAGCCAGCAATGAAAAGGGATTTTTGCTTCACTTGGCAATGTATAGTAATCAGAGAAGATGACATTTCTTTCAATGTCTGAAAACTGTTCAAAACATTTACGACTGTAACCACTTTACCCTTTTCAGTATTGTCTTGCAGTCCTTCATTTTTAATTTTCTTTTTTACATTGCGAATCCCAAGAACTCAGGGTTTCTTATCCGCTTTCTGGTCCCACATCCTTCGACTTTTTTTCGGCCTCTACTTTTACGCCCAGAAGTGCTAGAAACATCAATTGCTTCATTGATGACATTCAAACAGTCATTATTTGACCTGGGAGTATTATCACTACTTATCATACTTACAGGTGGTTGAATCTCTACAACACTTGATTTCTTGTGTCGTTTTTTTCCTTTTAACTAATGTCTCGTCTTCACTACTAGAACAATCATCTTCGTCTGGTGGTTGATATTCATCTGATGATGGATCAAAAGGGTCGCCAAAGTCAAGTCTTACTGGACTCTCATCTCCAACATAGTCGTTTCTATGTTCCAACTGAGTAGACTGGCTCTTGCACTTGTCTTCATTTGAAGATCCAGGGACAGGTCCATTGATCTCATCTGAAATTAAAACAAAATTTAGTATTACAAAAATTAATCTGTACAAATGCTGTACAATATTAATTAAACTCATCGGTGCAGTTTAGTGTAGCCTATAAGGTTAAGTTAAATTAAATGAATTGAAATTGTTAAGATCCATCAATATGTAAACACAAGATACAACACAAGATACAACAATAATATATTACAGGTTAGCAATAAGGTAGGCTATAGAGTTGAGGGAAGACCCAACTCTGCATTTTAAAATATATCCTTTCATTTCACCTGAAAAGCACAAAGAAACCAATAAAGTTTATATCTATTAATAATCTTTAAACATAATATTTATCAGGTGTTTTTTTATGGCTAAGTTGATTATAGCCTAACATTTCATAACCTCACTAACCTGAAAGAAACCAAAACATAATTAATGTATAATAGATATAAAATGCATTCTTACCTTGAGAGTTTGTACTTCCAACAATGCTATGTTTACTAATTTTCTTCCTCTTGAATTCATTTTAAAACTCAATAACAATAATAAAGAGAGCAGTGGTTACTATGATTATATTTGTGGAAAGAAAGCATGAATGAAATTGGAAACACTGTAATGTATCAGCTGTAATAAGGCCAATGTCCATTCCATTGAGTATTAAGAGTTATTACCTTGAAAGAGAAGTAAAAGGGCCAATGTTGACTTTGGCCTTTCTAGCATCAAGATTCGGTAACCATGCTTGGGCCAATGTATACTTTGGCCTTTTCTTTAATAAAAATGACTGGAAGAAACTATTATGGGACATTGGACCACATAGAGTCTGAATCTTCTTTATTTTTGTAATTGGACATTGGCCGTTTTGGCACTAGGTAGAACAGGTCAGTAAATGTTATATGGCACCTTAACCTGAAAATAGCACATTTTGGACATTGGCCCTTTTTTCAGCCACCAAGCCACAGATATATATATATATATATATATATATATATATATATATTATATATATATATATATATATAATTTAAATAAGATAGAGAAACCGAAAATTTAGCGTTCAGTAAGATTTTGTACTGATTGCAATATTTTTCTCCGACCAAACTATTCCGTAAAATTTTTAGGATTCTGTCTTTTTTTTAAATTACTTTATTTATAGTAAGTAACTGGGGTTACATAAAGGATTTGCTGAATTTTAGATACCAGCACTATGTAAATAAAACTATATGAAAATAATTCAGAAAGATTTGAGTAGAGATCGGCATAGTCGGTGTCTTATAACTCTGTTATTCTTAAGCTACAGTAAACAGAAATGTTGTTTGAATTTTTTGAGTACCATGGTTTTTAAAATACTATATACCTATTTGGCGTAAATACAAACATTTCTTTCTATTTTAGTTATGACAAAATTGTAAAGGCATATGCTTAGACAACTAATTTATTCGAACCTCCTGGTCACTGTATAAATAATTATTGTATACAATATGTATTTAATTCTTACAAAAAAGAGATTTATATGGTCCAGTAGAAACACCTCACACTTTTAAAAACAAAATAATACTAATAAAAGAATCAGCTGTTCATTTATTAACTGCGTTCTTGTTGTTTGCTGAATAGCTTTTTACCGTGATAATTTAACTGTGTTTAAGATGTACACAAATACATCAATTGTTTTATTCAATTTGCAATTTTCCCTTGTTCGTTCGAAATATCTGTCTACTCAATGTTGCATTAACAAAAGATTGAATTGTAAAGCGTTAATAATATCCATTGAAACATTCGGTATAAGCTAGGTTATAAAGACAGAGTGAGAAGTTAGTGTCTATTGGCAGTAAAAGAGTGCAAGTGCTCAGTAGTTCCAGCGGTGCCCCATAGAGAGCTCTAGTGTCGTATATATCGCGCGCTGCCGCGGCTCGTCTTCAGTCAGATCCAGATGTTGTATGGTGTGCGATCCGTAAGTGTCCGTGTGTGCGCATGACTCTGACTCGGCCGCCCTTCCATTCATAGATGGGGAAGAAGGGCAAGAAAACACGATGGAGGCGATTACCGATCGGGGGTAAGTTTATCAATAAAATTATATTTTATTTATGCAATATTGATTATAGTACCTTTATTATAAAATGTGTAATGTTCAGATTAAATTAGAGATGCAGTTTTAAATGTATTTAGAGGGTGACATGTAGTAACTGGAATTTCATTAAGCTAATTCGTTTTGCCAAAATAATTCATTTACGCAATTCCTGTAAAAGTTTCAAATTTTTAGTTATTATATATTACTAAATATTTACTATCATTTAGATTTTGACATATTATTGTTACTGAGTAAGTTCAGATTCATTCAATCATTTTTAAGTTAAATTAAAGGTTAAATAGGCTATTACTTCCACGTACCACGAAGTAAGTTGCTTTAATACTTTTGCCAGATAACTTTATTCAGGATTAGGCAGTTTATAAGATTGGTCAAGACTACAAGTTATTTTATTTGTGCCTATTTTAAAGAGTTTGGTGGTATTAATAACCCAGAAAATAGTAGCCTATAGTTAATAGTAATTAACTGCCTATAATTGTATATTATATATAAAATTAAATTACTTCTATTGTACAGAAATGTTATCAGGGAGCATGATACTATCATTATACAATTTTATAAATTTGTGAAAGATTAGTTTACATGGTAGAGTTGCATTGGTGTTCGATTTAAAACAACATAAAATAAACACACTTTACCCTCTATAGGTAGGCTACTGAATGTTGAGTAAGCCTACAATTAATGAAATATACTAGGAAAGGTACAACTTAGTTACTATATACAAAATGTATAGGAACAAAACAAAATGTATCTTTCTATACAAGGCCAATATTATGGTTAATAATCATTCAGGCCAATATTGTGGCAATAATCATTCATCTTATTCCTAAAATAAGAATTCTGAACGCCCAAACCCATGAAAGAACTAATTGCTGAGACCAGATCACATAATATTGTTTATTGGCACACTTTTAGGCCATTACACTGATGTAAGTTTAAATTAAGCCCCATGAAAGAGGCCGATAGTTGAACGACTGTATCGGCCAACAGTTTGACTTATCTCAATTACAGCCCGATAACCCCCCAGGCTGCTTGGCTAGGGTGACATCGGAGAGCGCCATTAAATCTAATTTAAGTGAAGTGCAACGCAACCATGTTCATGCGATCAAATAGCGGTGTAACTTAGAAGGCCGCTACAGCGACAAGTATCTTACTAAGCTAAGAGGGCTGACTGGAGAGTCGGTTGCTAAACCTCTCTACCCGGACCCGGCAGCGCCGCCCGGGGCAGAATACCGCACCGGCCTGAACACGCGCGGCACCTCTCTACTTGATTGTCTTGTTATATCAATAATTACTAATTAATTCATTTATCGTGACAATTATTGTGGGAATTCTTCTACACCAACCATCTGATAGGGTGAACATAGATGGAAATAATTGTGAGGCCTATTGAATGTCCGTTCACATCAATTCCATAACGAAAAACAAAGCAATAAATTAGTACCTGTACATAAATAATAAGGATAAATCTAATAAAAAATAACAGTAAAATTGTTCTGGTAGTTTTATCGTGAACCATTTAATAAATATGATAGATTTTAAAATTACTTACTACAGGAGAATATAAATTAAAACTTTACAATATATGTTACCCGTTTACTAACGGTTGAATATTTATCTAATTATAGAATCAAAAAAGCACACTCAATATTAAATCATTTATACTGAATTAATGAATACCGAACGTGTTATTTATTTTAACGTCAAATGCTAAATATGTAGGCTATTTAAAATTATAAAATTCTTTTTGATTATTAGGCCTATTCGAAAGAGGTTGAAAAACGCACGTGATGTATATCATAGAAAAGGGTTCTTGGTAAATTTGTTCAATTGTTAATTACTATCCAAATAAGAAAAATTGGCAGCAGTATTATTATTAGCAGCCACCACGACAGTCGAATCATAGATATTTCTGATTATCTAAATTACCGAACAATAAAGAACTAATATCGAACCGAGTTACGTCATAAGTATTTCAAATTCTATTATAGTTAGCTATGATTTTATATCTGAAAAAGTTATAATGTAATGATGAATTAAAAACTACCCATGTCTATTTATTAAATGTAACAAACAAAGCAGCGTAAAACTTTGTTACTTCTGTCTATTCTGAAGGATAAACATGTCTGCAGCTTGTGACTCAGATGACTCGTTCGTCGACATAGTACTTGCCGCCATTACTTACTTCTGTCTATTCTGAAGGATAAACATGTCTGGCAGCTTGTGACTCAGATGACGCGTTCATTGACATAGTACTTGCCGCCATTACTTACTTCTGTCTATTCTGAAGGATAAACATGTCTGGCAGCTTGTGACTCAGATGACGTGTTCATCGACATAGTACTTGCCGCCATTACTTACTTCTGTCTATTCTGAAGGATAAACATGTCTGGCAGCTTGTGACTCAGATGACGCGTTCATCGACATAGTACTTGCCGCCATTACTTACTTCTGTCTATTCTGAAGGATAAACATGTCTGGCAGCTTGTGACTCAGATGACGCGTTCATCGACATAGTACTTGCCGCCATTACTTACTTCTGTCTATTCTGAAGGATAAACATGTCTGGCAGCTTGTGACTCAGATGACGCGTTCATCGACATAGTACTTGCCGCCATTACTTACTTCTGTCTATTCTGAAGGATAAACATGTCTGGCAGCTTGTGACTCAGATGACGCGTTCATCGACATAGTACTTGCCGCCATTACTTACTTCTGTCTATTCTGAAGGATAAACATGTCTGTCAGCTTGTGACTCAGATGACGCGTTCATCGACATAGTACTTGCCGCCATTACTTACTTCTGTCTATTCTGAAGGATAAACATGTCTGTCAGCTTGTGACTCAGATGACGCGTTCATCGACATAGTACTTGCCGCCATTACTTACTTCTGTCTATTCTGAAGGATAAACATGTCTGGCAGCTTGTGACTCAGATGACGCGTTCATCGACATAGTACTTGCCGCCATTACTTACTTCTGTCTATTCTGAAGGATAAACATGTCTGGCAGCTTGTGACTCAGATGACGTGTTCATCGACATAGTACTTGCCGCCATTACTTACTTCTGTCTATTCTGAAGGATAAACATATCTGGCAGCTTGTGACTCAGATGACGCGTTCATCGACATAGTACTTGCCGCCATTACTTACTTCAGTCTATTCCGAAGGATAAACATGTCTGGCAGCTTGTGACTCAGATGACGCGTTCATTGACATAGTACTTGCCGCCATTACTTACTTCTGTCTATTCTGGAGGATTTACCATAACAACGATTTTACTTCCTTTGAATTAATTTTAAGTAAATGTACAAAACCAAACCACTGGTAATAAAAAAATGCAAATAAAATCTCCTCATAGCGTATATTATTCTATATTACTACTTTATATTCCTCATCGAACTAATAAGTGGCATCTTTTCCGTATCTGTCTACCCATATTGGAGTGGTTATAATATCTTCTTGAACTTCTAGATTGTTTCTTAAGGTAATTGTAATAGCGATACCTGTCTAGTTGTGAAGGCTTCGATTTATTAGGAATAACAATAACTTATTATCTTTAGCCGTATTCGAATAACACTTACACTACACCACAATTAACGATGTAAAGATTAAGTTTCGTATGCAATTTTAAGTCTCTATAGAGTCTAGATAATTGTATTCTCTAACTATTGTGCTGAAAGATAAATCACATTTAGCCAGTACACATGTGACAAGCTGAGCGTTAAGAGTTTTTAAAAACTATTACCAGAACGCCTATTGTAAACTGTGCTTTCCAATAGCAGAATAACTCATAATAGAGTAGTTTACAGTTATTTTAAACGCATTTCTTATGGCAATTTTGGGAAGTTTCAACCCAATCCCTCCTCACGCCAAGAACTAACCTCCAATTTTGTATATCTACAATGCCTAGACTACAATGCCTAGACTACAATACCTATAGTACTACAATATTTAGTTTATTTTGAAATGTCGATAGCCGATTTTGGTTTAATTTCTAGGGCACTGGATTGTTCACAGAAATTGCCTTCATGTATTATAATCATTATAACTATATTATCACGCCTTACCTTTGCTAATATCGATGTCAATTGGATTAAATGTAAATACTTTTTGAATTAATTAAGAAATTAAAATAATCTTAACATTTAACCTGGCTATTTATTTTCGTTATGTAGTAAGGAATAAGAAATACTAGGGATACTATGTGCTAATAGGGTTATTAATACAATTCCTAATAGACCACTTAGTAATATGTATCACACATCACACTGCAAATCAGTTAATAGTACGGTACTGTTTAATTTAATTTAATAGGATATATAAGTAATTATTATTTCACGTAATGAGTAAACCCAGTAGCTAGTAGCCATTTCTAATAAACAAGAATTTAAAATTTAACGGTATAGGTCAAAATTTTACTGCCTTTCGTCAAAACCCGAATTAAAATACCGGATGATTTATTTTATATCTTAAGGTGCGAAATTAATAAAATAAAAAGTTTGGAATAACCTAAAATTTATAGTTATATGTAGCCAAAATAGAGACTAACATAATTAGGAGTGTACGCGCACATGTATACAGATACAGCACATGTATTCCCTTGAAAGTTCTAGCAGTTATATTTTCGGTGCCGAAGTTTATAGCGATAAAATAATTTGCAGCACGTAACAATACAGTCCGGTTACCACTCGACTGTGAGACCGCGAGTGATTGCACTGCCTCAACTATTGCGTCATGCCGTACTTCATTGATTGTTCCGCACAACACCTCTGATTGCAGCGTGCATCTTTTTTGTATCACACTGTCTTGCACGAGTACTTTTCCTGTTGTGTGTTTTCACGCTATTGACAATTACTGTATTGTGCCAGCATATACTATTTTACTGACCAATTACGTAGGCCTAATAATAATATTAATAAATCTTTGTTGTTTATAAATACTGCACTGATATACAACATTAGACCTATTATATCATATCAATTAAAATAAACTTAAATCTACCTAAAAACGTTTTGTGACGTCTTCTATGTACGTAAGAGAGAGTACGTAATAGTAAATAGGGACAGAGTGGCATCCTTTTCGCCGAAGTCGCTTCCTTTTGGGAGGAAAAACAAAAGAACCGACTCTCATAACGACATGTAATTTTCAAAGTAAATAAGATAAAGTGTGTTCTTTCTAATAATGTAGTTTTACGTCTCCGGCAAAAAACTCTTCCTAAAATAGTGGTCTTCAGATAATACAAAAGTACCCAGACTGTATTGAATTTTTAATATGAGATTTTGTACTACTAGGTGCATTATGTGTTTTTAGGAGTTATAATTGGTATAGCCAAGATAAACATGATGCGAGTAAATCACAAGTCTAGGATAAAATCAGGAGACCCTAACGTGTTGTCTAGTCCTGAGCCGAAAGCCAGTTTGCCTTTTATAATCAAACGTACAAACACGCTTTTCGTGAAATGTGCTTTTCAGTCGAAGAATGTCCATCAAGGAAGAAATCGATTGTCAGCAGTCTAAACAGTTAATAATATGAAACAAACAATTTTTGTCGATGATTTATTTACTTTAACAGAATTAAAACCAACCGTAGATATGTTAATAATCAGCGTCAGCCAAGATGAAGAGTGTATATTTGGACAATAGAAGCGGTTTTAAGTTTATGTCATGGAATGACGATAATGTAACTTTTATTAAGTTTTCTCTCAGTTTATTTTTGGCCCTACAGGTAGGCCTACTTCATTTCGATCCCCATCAAACTAGCGGCTGACGATCAGTTGCTTTCAAAGGGGAACTTCCTCTATCGCTTTCATGAAAACTAGTTTGTGTCCCTACAGCATGCAAACTGGCTCTCGTCTGGCGGCAGAGTGGGAAACTGGTGACGCCTGGGCGAAGACGTTGGCCCATCTGACGACAGTCGAGATGCTGATAGCGAGATAACACGCCAGTTCGCCTTGTTAACAAAGGGTTATCAGGTTGCAGTGACTGTGGGCAAACAGCGGTCACGTTTACAAAACGCGATTATCCGTATCATTATTGTTTTGGGTGTGACCTGACCTATATTTTTACAATCGCAACGGATTCTAACCTAAAGTGATCCTTTCATTGGAGGAAATATGTACATTTATTTGATTTGGACATTAAAGGTTAATTGTGGACGTCAATGCAATTATAATTTGGTTTATTGAGAGGTTTAATTGGACCCCTCGGTTATTATCAAATGTTTTGTGGGTCGCCGGTTCAACGTCTAACTTAGACGCACTTTGTCTTCCAACGAGTTTGGACCAACGATTCGTTATTTTTCTTTAGTTACAGTTATTAATATTAAACACTCAAATATTTTCTAGACATTCGTCGTCTGTTTGCTAACTCATTGAAATGTCGTACAATCTGCAATCATTAAATAGTACTAAAGTTGTGCGTTTAGTCGAAAAACTGTTCAAATTATTATGATGTTTACTAGTTATTGTAAAAAATATGGTCAGTTTTAATTTCATGGATAAACAAATACCATTAAACTTTTATTATTGTAGTAACAACATTTGGTAAACTACATTATAATAAATAGAAAAATAAAAATTTTAAAGACATGAGTCGTAGTACAGTACGGTCGATTCAGTAATAAAAGTGAATTATATAGATGGATTTGAACAAAACCAAAGTTTTAAAGAGTCAAGGAGTCAGCTGGCCTAGCTCGAGAGTATATTTAAACTTGTTTCTATCATTCTGACAATATTGAATCCCTCCATTCTTTGCGCCACTAGTTTCGACAATATTGTCTTGTCTTAGTCATTGTACCACTTCTAACCTCAATTCGGATCAAAATTATTTAAATAATTTTAATTGCTTTATTCTGTGACTGTAGGATCGCTTATTGGACCAAAGCATTGTAATTGTATTTATATCAAATTACCAATCACAATTTTATAAAACTAGTAAGTTGTAATTATTGGAAGTAATACTTTGAAGATGTCATTTTGTAAACCGATTACAGTTCTTTACTAACACAAAGAGTTCGTACATTGTCATATCCATATAGTCCCGTCTAAAAATGTTTTTGGAAATATATAGATGTGTTAACAATCAGCTAATCATGTTAGAATGATTATCTAATTATGAATAACTTTGAAAAAATACATTTTTCCTTCTTCTAGACCATTCCTGTACATATATGTTCTTATGTTAAATTAATTATCATGTATTGCAATAATATCCAATATGGTGTTCAATTATTTTCAATATTCAAATTGTATTTTTTTATATGATTTTTTAATAGATTGCAAAATTACTTTCCTATCTAAAGGTACAGGATGTTATCGAACAGGGTGTTATCGAAAGGAGGTAGAGGGGCAAAAGGGCAAAGGCTAAGGGGACTATTCCGGGTCCCATGCCCCACTCTCAACGGCACAATCTAAGATTTCCTCAATATCAATGGACTGACTAAATCAGGATCCCTTAGTTTCCTAGGTACTATAGTATTGGTTCGTGTGAGTCAGTCAAGATCGTGTGTTGCAGCGTATATGCAAATCTGTCATAATGTTGTGAGTAAGGGTCAAACAATAATAATCACGCGTTAAAGAGATAGGGTGTAAGGAAATTTAGTGTCCTATATTACACATTATAAAGGATTGTCGAGATATTCTTCTCACTGGAAAAGGTGGAAAAACGGGTTTAGAGTTTTTATTCGTTGATTAATCAAAGTTCATGTTTGATGCGTGTATTCAAATAAAAAATACAATTCTAAATGCTAAAAACATTAGTTTAGAGACATAATATTGACAACATTACAGTGGGCTGCAGTATAAAGTTCTCATATAGCTGTAATCTGTAATAACCTGCTCACAAGACTTCAACTACTACCTTACACGTATCACGAGTCCAATTTAATATAGGAATGCAATTTTGAGAACCATTGCAAATAAACTCAGATATAGAAATATGCTTCTATAAAATAGTGTTTTCAGTTTATAATAGGAAATAGAAAAAGACAAATAAAAAAAATATATTTATTTTTGAGTAGTGTAAAAAGCTTTGAGTCTGACATTTTCAAACTGTAATACAAGTGTGATGCAATAAAATAAACAAATACAACAACGTAAAATAAAGTATTAAGTTGGCAAAAATAATGAAATAAAAGCTCACCAAGCTTGGTGCTTGTAATTAGAGTAACGAAAGAAGAAACATTAATGTTTTCCAATAGCTGTAACGTAGCAGCCATGTAACTGTATAGACACGAAAACTGCCAGCTCCCTTCTCGTGTATTGATCACCTCCGCTTCTACCTTACAATCTCTTGGGGCTGCAACCGCCTCCCTGGAGCTACCACTTACAGCAGACTAACAGTACGCATTGGGTCTTGAGAGTTTATTTATTGTTTTAGAAATGTATCCAACCATTGGACACTTTGACGCTCACCTGTCGAATAGGTTGAAATACCGGAAGGACGTCGTAGTTTGATTGCCGGGCAGACATTACAGATGTGTGTATAACGTTTCTTTAACGTTCTTCTTTGGACTAATTTTACCTAAAATTAAAATGCCTATAACGTGTAAAGAACTCAATACTTACAATAGAAATAGGTCTTGCCTAAGAATTGTCAAAATTATTTTCAGCAAAAGTTAAATGAATTATTTTTGCCATCTTGAATAGATTTTCTAGGTACAAAATTAGTCAAAGAAACATGATTTTAAAATGTTACACTGCTTACAATCAATTACAAATTCGATAACGGGAATTAAACGGGTTATTATATTTAGGAAATTAGTGGTTTTTATTACGAAGTTTGGATTATTTACAAGAACACGAGTATATTTGCTGTTTGGACTTAAATTTCTAGATTTCGGCATTTGATGTAAATTGTTTGTATATGGTTTAATATGGGAACTTTTTTTTCTAATTCCAAATTTTTCAGATTTTTCATTTTCATTTGAGCTTGAGCTTGTAAAAATACTGTTTACATTTATCGTTGTTTGGTTGAGTTACTTTATTAGAACCTTTGGAACAAAGTATTCATATTACACTTTTAATGGAGGGAAGTACTCAACATCAAAAAGTCGTTAAATCTACTTCTTGAATAACTAGGCATGAGCAGATTTTTGTATTATTGGGAGACATCAATAGTTCTACCAATTCAGGGGAAATTAGTTTAAAAGGCAGCATTTTTCCAGTGACGTAAATGCACAAAATGTACAAACAACGTACGACGAGCCCCCAATTATATTCTTAGAAGATGTCAAAACAGCAGTCGTTATCAGAAGGATATATGATCATTAAAAGTCGAATGTCTTTTGGGGGCGGGGAGGGAGAGCAATATCCAAGCGCCAAAGATGTGTGTTAACGTTAGCATGCATTTATACGAGAATGGAAGATAAACATTTTTAAAGTTACGATATCATACTATTAGACGCGCTTCAAATGTTATATTTCTTCACTTCCGAATCGTAGTTACTATTAATTATGACTCTTGTGCTCCTAAGCATGGTAATACTTGAATGTTTATGTTGGGAAGTAAGTGACTTGTGGCTTCTCATATTTGATTCCCTAGTTTATTTTAGAGATGTTTATTCAGCTCGTCAGCATCAAGCCGGTGGAACAAAGTGGACCACGGCTACTAATCGTAGTTACTATTAATTATGACTCTTGTGCTCCTAAGCATGGTAATACTTGAATGTTTATGTTGGGAAGTAAGTGACTTGTGGCTGCTCATATTTGATTCCCTAGTTTATTTTAGAGATGTTTATTCAGCTCGTCAGCATCAAGCCGGTGGAACAAAGTGGACCACGGCTACTAATCGTAGTTACTATTAATTATGACTCTTGTGCTCCTAAGCATGGTAATACTTGAATGTTTATGTTGGGAAGTAAGTGACTTGTGGCTTCTCATATTTGATTCCCTAGTTTATTTTAGAGATGTTTATTCAGCTCGTCAGCATCAAGCCGGTGGAACAAAGTGGACCACGGCTACTAATCGTAGTTACTATTAATTATGACTCTTGTGCTCCTAAGCATGGTAATACTTGAATGTTTATGTTGGGAAGTAAGTGACTTGTGGCTGCTCATATTTGATTCCCTAGTTTATTTTAGAGATGTTTATTCAGCTCGTCAGCATCAAGCCGGTGGAACAAAGTGGACCACGGCTACTAATCGTAGTTACTATTAATTATGACTCTTGTGCTCCTAAGCATGGTAATACTTGAATGTTTATGTTGGGAAGTAAGTGACTTGTGGCTGCTCATATTTGATTCCCTAGTTTATTTTAGAGATGTTTATTCAGCTCGTCAGCATCAAG